>NW_028249414.1:0-77516 GCF_964263255.1 Lissotriton vulgaris
ATCTTATTTACACAATGACCGGATAAATCCGTAAGCACGATCAAGTTCACCCAGGTAAGATCAAGCAAACCGATAATGTATATGACTGTTTTCAAATGCAGCCAGATGGTGTAAATATCTGAGCTGATGTCTATGTATGGATAAATCCATATACCATCTTTTTAGGTCATGGTCACTAAATAAATACTCATACCGGTCTGGGCCAATAATGAAGTTAATACACTGTTAAACCAAGGAACTTAATCATGCAATACATTTAGATCTGTTTGACAAAAGGCAAACTGAAAAAACACAATGGTTGGATTACCTAAAATGTGTTTATAAATTGCAAGTGAATATAATTAAAACAATCAGACAGACCTAAAATTGATTATAAACATGATCGTGATGTTAGGTTAATTATAATCAAGTCTGTCGAACAGAGCGTTAGGATCACTGGGTATACTTTCATGACATGTGGGCAAACCATAACAGTAGACAAACCACTGGCCGAGCTGGAAATACATAACATAACCATATTGTGGAATCTCTAAAGATAAACGTGATATGGTGCCTTGAGGAACAAACCATGGAGATAAACTGTTCAGAAAATAAATCTACAGACAGGTATAGAAATCTTCCGATGCATTCAACCCGTTAGGGGATTTGCTGTCTAGCATGAGAATGTAGCGTGTTTCTAACTTTCTCAGTGCAGCTTCTCTGTTTCCACCCCTTCTCATCGGTGCAATAGTGTCTATGGCATAGTACTTCAGAAGCGCGCTGTTACTGTTATGCTTCTCCCTGAAGTGCCTAGCGACCGGGTATGCTGGGTCATTGGACTTTATGGCCCGTAGGTGTTGAAGGACCCTTTTATGCACCTGTAATTTGGAACTGCCCACGTAGCGAAGGCCGCATGGGCATTCCAAAACATAAACAGAGAATTCACTTTTACACGTGATTTTCTTCTTGATTTTACATGGGGTATCTGAGAAAGGAATGCAATACTCTGTCTTATTGACCCCCTGAGAGCATGCCTTGCACGAAGCACATTTCCTGAAGCCTCTACTCCCCGCCAGCCAATCTTGTTTGCTTGGCAACTCAGGGCTTGATTTAACTAATGCGTCCTGTAAGGAAAAGGCTCTTCTGTATGTGATTGCCAGTTTAGTGGGCATATCATTGCCTATAATGGGATCGCTTTTGACCAGGCCCCAATGCTTATTTACAATTTTGCGTAAAGCACCATGCTGGTTGTTGAAGGCCCAAATGAGTCTAACTGGTTGTTGTTTTGGGGTTTTGGTGGAATTGCGTGTCCCCCTATGTGCTATATATATATATATATATATATATATATATATATATATATATATATATATATATATTGTTAGACAGGAACCCGGAGGGTCGGCCGAGCAAGGGGGAGAGGCCTCCTGGCGAGGGCCCTCTCCTTCAATCGTACGGACGAGCAACTACCCCCCCACAGATGGACGCCACACAAAGATAGGTTCTGTACACTTTTATCTGTATTCTTAGGCAGGTTAACTTGACGATACAGCAGGACCAGGATACGATGATCCCTTCAATTCTAGTCTCTTGGGAAAGGGGGTAGCGGGACAGTCTCAGTACCGGTCCGGTACAGGGGTGGCTGGTGTACAGCTCTCAATCCTCGAGCTGGAGGGTTCGCAAGGAGGGGCCGCGGCAGCGCCAGCAGGCCTTCAAAGATGGTTTACGAGGATGAGCCGCGGCAGCGCCAGCAGGCCTTCAAAGATGGTTCACGAGGATGAGCCGCGGCAGCACCAGCAGGCCTACGAAGATGGTTCACGAGGATGAGCCGCGGCAGCGCCAGCAGGCCTTCAAAGATGGTTCACGAAGAGGATGAGCCGCGGCAGCGCCAGCAGGCCTTCAAAGATGGTTCACGAAGAGGATGAGCCGTGGCAGCGCCAGCAGGCCTTCAAAGATGGTTCACGAAGAGGAGCCGCGGCAGCGCCAGCAGGCCTCCAAGGATGAGTTCGTCTCGGTGTCTCTCGACTCCAGGACACAACTGGCTTCCTGCTCTGGCGCTACCCCAGTTATAGGTCTGGCGCCCTTTGATGTCCGGACCCTCGCACTTGGAGGTCGGGGGGTCCGGGATGAGGGAGTCCAGACACCCAGCAGGGGGGTGGAGCCAGAGCCCAGGGAGGCTGGGGGTGATCGAAACCTGGCGAAGGGGAGCCATCGACACTCCTTCTTCCATTGACTTGCCAAGTGGTCTCTTTACCCCCTGGGTGGATGGTGGTGCCTCGATGTCGGAGCTTGGCTGGGCCTGAGGCTGAGGTCGACCCGCGGCCACGAGGCCTGGTTGTGGCGGGTCCAAGATGGCGGCTGGGCCCGGGCCGGTGGTTCGGGAAGGGACCCGGGCTAGCCGAGAATGTTGTGTTCATGAGCCGGGGTTCCATCGGGGAAGAGCTGGGGGTTGACCCGGCGGGCTGCAGGTGTGGTTCTTGTCCGGGGAACAGGGGTAGCAGTAGTCCGCGACCTGCCATGCGGGGAGGGGTCGGGCCTGCCACGAGGCCTGTCCAACATATATATATATATATATATATATATATATATATATATATATATATATATATATATATATGTAGCATAATCCTCGAACCTCCACGCTGGCAGCGCGGCGAAAGAAGAAGGCAGACCCCACGTTTTACAGGCAGGATGATATTTTTATTAAAGACCCTTCAAGTGACACGTTTCGAGTACGTTGTACTCTTGTTCACACCGATATATATATATTTAGCAACATTGCAAAACATCATGGGACTTGTAGTTTACGATATGTTATTTCTTCCAATAAAACTATAACTAAATACTATACATAGTTGAGTACCAATCATCAGCTTAGAGCAAATATGAGCGTATTTAAATGGTACAGAAATATAAGGTACAAATAGTTATTAATGTTTTCTTTTAATATTTTTGTCATACAAAGAAACAACCAATGCTGTCACTGCAGAACGTCAAGAAGAGGCAGCTGCAACTTTCCAGGCAGAAGAACCACAGCCTACTCCCACAAACACCACGGATGATGAGACCTAAACATGACTGAATCTGTAGTATATCGAACCAGAAGACATCTTGCCACCAACAGCTTCTGAGGACACAATCATCCAAAGCACTATACCCCTACCACTTCTGCTATCGCTTCTGTCACACAAGGACAGACTGGTCTGGATTCTGTGATAAATAGGTAGAAGACTCAGAGACGTGAACAAAATACACAGGAGGATGCAAGGCCCTTAGCACAACAATATCGCAAAATGGAGATGCTATATTAACTGTCCAAAAAAAACCAACATAGAGCGATATGTGATTTGCTGCACAGGGTAACTGATGTACAACAAAAACAAGCATTTGCAATGCAATAGGTCTCGCATTAGGAAAGTTTGAGCTATTGGTATTGTAAATGGCAAAGTTTTTATTTATGTTTCTTTTTTTTAAATAGCTAAATTAATAGCTTCGTCATTTACAATGCCAATAGTTATAACTTTCGCAAATGTGATACCTATAGCATTTGTAATGCAATATGTTTTGTATTTACAAACCGCGAGAGGACAAAAAAAAGCTCCGGACCACTGCCTCCTCCTAGGCCTTGAAAAGGGACCTCAAAGTTCTCCTCCTCCAGAGACACCTCCAAAAGTAATTCACGTCCTCGCGCTATTTGTGAGTAAGACTTCCTTTACTACCTCATGTATTGTGGTTGCTCACAATTTTTCCTCTTGTGCACTTTTGACTACCTCATGTATTTTGGTTGCTCACAATTTTTACTCAAGTATTTTGTTTGCTCACGATTGCCACTATTACCTTTACTACCTCATGTATTGTGGTTGCTCACAATTTTTCCTCTTGTGCACTTTTGACTACCTCATGTATTTTTGTTGCTCACAATTTTTACTCAAGTATTTTGTTTGCTCACCATTGTCACTATTACCTTTACTACCTCATGTATTTTGGGTTGCTCATAGTTTTTACTACCTCATGTATTTTGTTTGCTCACAATTGTCACTATTACCTTATGTAAGTAACGTATGTTTTTGCAACCTGTTCTTTTGTAATGTTTCTCATTATGTTTCATTTCTGTTCCTAATGTGAAGCGCTCTGACGCCTTCGGGTAAAGTCCGCGCTATATAAAAATGCATAAATACATGAATAAATAAATACCGCCTTCGGGTAAAGTCCGCGCTATATAAAAATGCATAAATACATAAATAAATGAATACCGCCTTCGAGTAAAGTCCGCGCTATATAAAAATGCATAAATAACTAAATAAATAAATACCGCAAATCACCGCCGTCACTCTGCCGGCCTGCGACCAGGAAGTCAGGCAGGCCGGCGTGACAACAGGAAACAGGAAGTAGGAGGGCGGGAGCCTACCCCGCCTCCCACGGAAGAGCCGCGATTGGACGGAGCCGTGTTTGGAGCACCGGAGCAAGCAGGAGCCTACCCTGCACCCCGGTGCCGAAGGAGGGAAGAAGAGTCCTGATGCCGGGCCCTGCAGCTGAGGAGAGCCGCAGCACGAAGGAAGCCGGTGAGTGGGTTGCTGACCGGGGGGGGGGGGGGGGAAGCATGTGCGTGCGCGAGTGCGGGCGGGGGCGGGCGGGCTTTGTATGTATGTGTGCGTGCGTGTGACTGTGGGGGAGGGGTGTGTGTGTGTGTGAGCGAGTGTCTGTGTGCCTGTATGTGTGTGCCTGCGTGTGCATGCGCTCGCCTGTGTGTGCGTGCGTGCATGCAGAGGGGTGGGAGCTGCCTGCCTGCGTCTGTGTGAGCAAGGGCTGTGAGTTACTCTGCGCATGCGCGGGTACTCTGCGCATGCGCGGGTCAGACGCGCGCTCCCGCGGTGAAAACTGCGAAGGAAGACGCTCGTGTCAGATTGGTGTCCACATTCCCAATAACGGGCCACAAAAGGTCTGAAGCAGACACTCTCAATGCTCAAGCATTGAGAGTAGGTCTGCTAGACCTAAAAATCACAACTATTTTCTATCTTTGTTCAAGAGTATTTCAGACATGGTAGATGTTGAACTATGTCAAACCTTTATGGAAGAGGGGAACAAACAGAGATTGCAAGAGATATGCTGCTCAAGTCTGATATTGCCAATAAAAGAAATTAGTGAGTCTGTTGGAAAACTAGCCACTAGCACTGCATCAATGTGCCGTAGATCGCTACATTTCCAGGACCAATTAAGTATACAAAATACTTTGATGAATAAGACCTTAAAACACGCATTTGCAATGCAATAGGTCTCACATTAGGAAAGTTTGAGCTATTGGTATTGTAAATGACATTTTTTTAAATTAATGTTTTGTTTTTGAAAATAGCGAAATTAATAGCTTTGTCATTTACAATGCCAATAGTTATAACTTTCGCAAATATGACACCTATAGCATTTGTAATGCAATATCTGTTGTATTTACGTGACTTACATGTATTGATATTACAAATAATAATGGCTTTTAATTTTTTTCAATAATTAATACTTAATAAAAGTTATTGTAATTTATAATGGCAATAGCTTAAAGTTTTGTAAATACCTTTTGTGAAGATTATATTCAGTGTATTTTATTGTGACTAAAATACAAGAACAGAAGTGAAATATTAACATCTTTTTGTTACATTTGTAATGATGCTTGAAACATTGAGAGAATATATTTGAACCAGGTGTTGTTGAATGGTTGCACAGATTAATGCTGTGGTGGCGCTGAGTGATGTGATGGCGAACGAGTGATGCTGTGGCGTTCAGTGATGCTGTGGTAGCGCATAGTGATGTTGTGGTGCCCCTGAGTGATGCTGTAGTGGTGCGGAGTGATGATGTATGCTTTTCTATGTTTTTTTGCTATCCTATGTTTTGTTTTGTTATACTATAATATGTTTTGAATTGTTATGCTATGCTATGCTATGCTGTGTTTTGTTTTGCTATGCTATGTTTTGGTATGCTATGCTATGTTTTGCTATGCTATGCTATTTTTTTTATGCTATGCTATGTTTTGTTGTGTTTTATTATGCTATGCTTTGTTTTGCTATGCTATGTTTTGTTATGCTATGCTATGTTTTGTTGTGTTTGGTATGCTATGTTTTGCTATGCTATTATATGTTTTGTTTTACTATGCTATGTTTTGTTGTGTTTTGTTAAGCTATGCTATGTTTTGTTGTGTTTTGCTATGTTTTGTTATGCTATGTGTTGTTTAGTTTTTGTTATTTTATGTTTTGTTATGTTATGCTAGGTTTTGTTATGCTATGCTATGTTTTGTTTTGCTATCCTATGCTTTGTTTTGTTATGCTATGTTATGTTTTGTTTTGCTATCCTATGCTTTGTTATGTTTTGTTTTGTTATGCTATGTTTTGTTTTGCTATCCTATGCTTTTTTTTGTTATGCTATGCTATGCTGTGTTTTGTTATGCTATGCTGTGTATTGTTATGCCTTGCTGGTGAGGGTGTGTGAGTGAGTGGGTGAGTGAAAGTGAGTGAGGGGGTGTGAGGGTGAGGGTGTGTGAGGGTGAGGGTGTGTGAGGGTGTGAGGGTGAGGGTGTGTGAGGGTGAGGGGGTGTGAGTGAGGGTGTGTGAGGGTGAGGGTGTGTGAGGGTGAGGGTGTGAGGGTGAGGAGGTGTGAGGGTGAGGGGGTGTGAAGGTGTGAGGGTGTGTGAGGGTGAGGGTGTGTGAGGGGGGGAGGGGGTGTGAGGGTGAGGGTGAGGGGGGTGAGGTGGTCTGAGGGTGAGGGTGTGTGTGTGTGAGGGTGAGTGATGGGTGTGTGAGGGTGTTTGAGGGTGAGAGGGTGAGGGGGTGTGAGTGTGAGTGAGGGTGTGTAAGGGTGTGTGAGGGTGTATGAGGGTGAGGGGGTGTGAGGGGGCATGAGGGGGTGTGAGGGTGAAGGGGTGTGAGGGTGTGGGGTTGTGAGGGTGAGGGTGTGGGGTGGGGAGGGGGAGGGGGTGTGAGGGTGTGAGGTTGAGGGTGTGAGTATGAGAGGATGTGAGGGTGAGGGAGTGTGAGGGTGAGGGACGGTTGAGGTACTGGTTTTTTTCAGAACCGATACTATTACAATAACCCAGCGGTGTCAGGGCAACACCCAAAGACCCCGGATTCCCCAGTCTTGGCAAACAGAGACACAGGATACTTCTTGATGACGTCAAAGACCAAAGTTTATTGGTTGCAACCAGGGACAGAGGTCTACGAAGTACACACGGGTAGTTCGTAAGAGACTGCACCATCTCAATGAACAAAACTCGGTCTTTTATGCCAAAAATTACGCTTCTGGCAACATCACAATTTACATTCGGTGCATACAAAACTAACCTATGAGCAAGTAGCATTTCAAAAAGTAGCGAATCACGACAGTCAAAGTTAATCCCACTTTCCGTTGTCCAGCCCACCAATACGATCACACATATGCTAGTTTCCTGTTCGATCAGGCCGGACAAACCCATCATAAAACCTTCAACCCAGATCGATGAACATGTCGTAAAGGAAAGGCAGAAACAGATGGAAAGGAGATAGAGGAGTGGGAACGGTGGGCCATAAAATCGGACCACGTCCTGTTCTTTGATCTTTATCAATGCAGCTGCTGACCAAGGAACTGGCTCAGCAGGATTCGCCCCATGCGAGGAGTCAGTTCGGACAGGTCAACCAGAAGTCAGCTAAGGCGTACGTGTCAAGGACTCGTTCGGCCACAATCATAGGGCCTATGTTAGGGCAACCATACAAGATGGCTGCCTCATTTACAAAATGGAACCCGAGGGTTCGAACTAAATCCTCAAATGCAGAGTGTTCTCCTATATCGATTCATACGAAAACACTCAGACACGTTAGACTCGTCATTTGCGGTCTGCTGACACCAAGATCATCCACTTCCGACAATCTTTATAAATCGGGTTTCGAAACTATCGAACCCAATTCGAGACCACGTATCCACAGACCCTCCTTTTGCCCTATCATAGGCATTAAACCCAGACCCATTTTAATCTGAATCTGGATCTATATTCATCAGGTCATCGATATGCTTCTGTAGCATCATCTTATTACTATGCATCTCTCTCCGGACAGGCTTCCGTACGCACAAAGTAGCACAAAGGCCACAAATAGCCGGAGCACACTGTTCACAGAGACAGAACATGAACAGAATCGCCAAGACCATCCCAATGACCATCAAAATCTTCCAACTCCAAGTAGATATCAATCCCCATGACCATCCCATCAAAGACCAATCCCCTTTGTCCAGATGGACAGAATCGGAGATTTTATGCAATTTGGAAATGGCCGGGAAGACTGACGGAGCATTATCTGGAATAAAAACGCAGCAGCTCGATTGAATCAATCTACAAACTCCCCCTCGATCTGCTAGAATAACGTCTAGGGCAACTCTATTCCGAAGTGTCATAAGTCTATCCGACTGGAGCTCAGCAGTCAAGTTACCAAGGGCACCGGCAGTCTCAACTATGGTGGATTCAACCACTCTCGTAAGCTGACGAATATTCCTACTGTGAGCCATAGGTCCCCAAAACGGCAGAAAACCTTTGAAGAAATCACCCAATTCTTGTCCTGCAGTGTCTTCTTGGCTAAAGACACCTCTAGTAATTCTCGTCTTGTGATAATCTGCCGCAGCTGTAAAAGTGGGGGGTAACAGAAAGGAAACAAAACATGTGCCCGAAAAGTCATGGGGCAACCATGTGTAGGCTTTGTCATAGCAAACAAAGTAAGTACCCTTAGCAGCTAAGAACGCTGGGGAAGACTGAGACGGAAAGACATAAGTCTCAGTGCAAACGCTCTTCCCTAACTGAGATTTCGGATTTTTACCGTTGCCCTGCAGACAATAGTAACCCTTATGGGGCACTATCCAGATCGGTAGAGGACTTTTCGCACGCTGGTTAATACTCAGACTTACTCCATATCCATTTACGCTCCAACCACTATATGGTTGTCTCTCATCTTTCTGAATAGTCTCTACTGCATTAGTACCTTGAATCATGTCGACTATGCCTCTAGCTATAGGACTATTCTTCGGATTATCTCTCGGTGAACGTAAGGGGTCAACACTGTGGGCATATATGAACATAGTTCTGTAAGCTCGGATCGAACCATTCAAACTAAAGGGTAGAACCAAATAAGGAATTCCTTTATCGACTGTATGAGGCATCAAACCACAAATCCAGCAATTTGTTGTATTAATCACTAACTGGTGCTGATGTAAAACCTGTATGAAGGAATTATTAGCGAACTCCTTACGTCTGACTACCTCATATTCAGGCAAAGGGTGGAAAGAATGAGAGGAAATAGTAGGTGAAGGTGTAGGTTGCATAGTTGAATTAGACGTCACTTTAAAAACAAATGCTACATAACCAATTATAAAAATTACGAAACTCAGTAGTAAAAGTATGCATGGTATCAAAAAACATTTCTTCGACATTATTTTGCAAATACGTTTTCTAAAAGTCAGTGTGTTAGACGGGGACCCGGAGGGTCGGCCGAGCAAGGGGGAAAGACCTCCTGGCGAGGGCCCTCTCCTTCAATCGTACGGACGAGCAACTACCCCCCCACAGATGGACGCCCCACAAAGATAGGTTCTGTACACTTTTATCGGTATTCTTAGGCAGGTTAACTTAACGATACAGCAGGACCGGGATACGATGATCCCTTCATAGGAAAAGGGGTAGCGGGACAGTCTCGGTACCGGTCCGGTACAGGGGTAGCGGGTGTATAGCTCTCAATCCTCGAGCTGGCGGGTTCGCACGTGGGGGCCGCGGCAGGGCCAGCAGGCCTTCACGATGGTTCACGACGAGGATGAGCCGCGGCAGCGCCAGCAGGCCTTCAAAGATGGTTCACGAAGAGGATGAGCCGCGGCAGCGCCAGCAGGCCTTCAAAGATAGTTCACGAAGAGGAGCAGCGCCAGCAGGCCTCCGAGGATGAGTTCGTCTCGGTGTCTCTACTCCAGGATAGAACTGCCTTCCTGCTCTGGAGCTTCCCCAGTTATAGGTCTGGCGCCCTTTGATGTCCGGACCCTCGCACTTGGAGGTCGGGAGGTCTGTGATGAGGGAGTCCAGACACCCAGCAGGGGGGTGGAGCCAGCGCCCAGGGAGGCTGGGGGTGATCGAAACCTGGCGGAGGGGAGCCATCGACACTCCTTCTTCCATTGACTCGCCAAGTGGTCTCTTTACCCCCTGGGTGGATGGTGGTGCCTCGATGTCGGGGCTTGGCTGGGCCTGAGGCTGAGGTCGACCCTAGGCCACGAGGCCTGGTCGTGGAGGGTCCAAGATGGCGGCTGGGCCAGAGACGGTGGTTCGGGAAGGGACCCGGGCCAGCCGAGAAGGTTATGATTATGAGCCGGAGTTCCGTCGGGGAAGAGCTGGGGGTTGACCCGGCAGGTTGCAGGTGTGGTTCTTGTCTGGGGAACAGGGGTAGCAGTAGTCTGGGACCCGCCATGCGGGGGGGGGTCGGGCCTGCCACGAGGCCTGTCCAACACAGTAGCTGCACAGGTCTCTCCAACTCAAAGAAATCCATCCTAAACTAAAGTTGCTGCCCGCGGTGGTTGGTTGATTCTGCTTGAGAGGGCCTACGCTGAACCCAGGAAGACTGCCTCGGACCAACAGAACCCAAGACCTAGTGTCTCAGGCTTGCACTCCCAAGACTGGTAGCAACCGCGACCCAAGCAGCAAGAACCAGATGGCAGTTCAGAAAAACAAAAATACGTAGATCCTTGGTGGAGAGTTAACCTGCAAACATTAAAAAAATAAACTTTATTAATCTTTTTATTTGTCCTTAATTCTCGATCTCAAATTGTATCTGTCTCGTTCAGGTAACTCTTGATCGGTAAACAACAGCTGAGGATCGGTAGTGTCCAACCGCTTTGCAGGAGGTATTGCTGCTTGCAAAAGCCGATCGCTCTCCAATTCTGAATTAGTCCCAATCAAACGAGCATCACTAAATGTGACAAATTTCGGAACTGTCTCAGTCTCAGAGTCTGCAAGACCGTCTTGAACCCAGTTATAATACGGTAAAGGTAAGGGTGCTTTCTTCGTATGGCACCCGTGAATCCAATGACGCTTTCCACGTACTCGCACCGCAGATCTCGTTGATAAGAGGACCTGGTAAGGTCCAATCCAGCGGGCCTGAGTATTCTTCGTTCTCTGGAAGTTCCTGATGAACACCCAGGAACCGGGTTCTATCACGTGACCTGGATCATCTGTAGCTTGCGGAAGAGAGTTGTGCACCTGTTGGCGTAAAACACTCATTTTAGTTGTCAATTCACGCAAGTAATCAAGCAAAACAGGGTACTCAAGGTCGCTAAATCTCGTTGGTCTTGGTACGCCCCAAATATTCGCCGGGCGACCAAACACAACCTCATAAGGACTCAAACCCATTCTTGAATGCACAGTCATTCGGGTGGACAAGAGTGCTAAAGGCAAAGCATCTGGCCATTGTAAACCAGTGCTCTCTTGAATTTTGGCTAATTTGAGTTTCAAAGTGCCATTATAGCACTCGACTAAACCAGCTGATTGGGGATGATTTGCAGCATGGAATTTATGCTTAATCTCGAGACCGTCACACACTCTCTTCATCACTCGACCCACAAACTCACTTCCGTTATCACTCCAAATGATTCTCGGCAATCCAAATCTAGGGAAGAATTCTTTTATCAAAACTTTGGCAGTGGACAAAGCAGTGTTATCCTTTAAGTTGTTGCATCTTTCCATATGGACAAAATCTAGCTGCAAAGCCTCGAACGGATATGTAGGAGGATTAAAATGACCAGCTGGTGTTGGAGTTCCCTTGCCAGGATTATGCATCAAACACACCATACAATTCTTGACCAAGTTCTCTGCACACTTGGGTATTCCTGCATTCTGCCAAACCGGGGCCAACAACTTGCAAATCCCTTTTACACTAATGTGTGCCAATCCATGTGCCATTGTAACAACTGGAAGCACATACGCATTTGGCAACAACCATCTTTGATGTTCAGACAAATCAGTCCAACAACCATTCGAATCCAACCTACCCTTACTCTCTCTCCATTCGTCCAACTCTTTCTCCGAAGCCTCACTCTGAATAATCTTCACGCTCTCAATGGTGTCTTCGCACATGCCTTTCTCCGGAACCCATCTCGCTGGACCCACAACATACGTTCGACTCGTCACATTCCTAGCAGTTTCTTTCGCAACCTCATCCGCAAACGCATTACCACGACCAACATCATCTGTGATCTTTCTATGGGCACTACATTTCACAATCGCTATTTGCAAAGGTAGCGTAAGAGATTCAAGAAGTTCATTCACCAGTTGCCCATGCTGAATCTTCGTCCCATGTGATGTCAAAAATCCACGTTCACGCCACAATCGTCCAAAACTATGGGCCACTCCAAACGCATACTAGCTATCAGTATACACATTCACTCTTTTCCCTTTTGCCAACACACATGCTCTCGTAAGTGCGATTAACTCTGCCGCTTGAGCAGAATTATAAGAAATGCGTGCAGCTTCGACGACTGTTTGTAAAGTCGTCACGGCATATGCTGCAGTGGTATCGCCATTTGGTAATTTAAAACACGAGCCGTCAACCCACAAAGAATCGTTACAATCAGGGAGAGGAGTATCTCTCAGATCTATCCTGCCTTTCGTCTCTTCTTCAGTTCTCAAGAAACAATTTTGTTGCTCTACGCTATCATCGTCTGCCTCAAGCGAAATCGGCAACAACGTAGCCGGATTAAGGGTATTGCACCTCTTGATGTGCACATGGCTCGCTAACAACGTAAGCTCATACCCTGACAACCGAGCACTAGTCAAGTGCTGTGTCTTTGTCCGATTCAACAAGGTATCCACTGCATGTGGAACCATAACCACTAGCGTATTGTCCATAACTAAACCAGCAGACTGTCGAATCGAAACAGCCGCTGCTGCAGTTGCTCGCAGGCAACTTGGCAATGCTCTGGCTACAGGATCTAAAGTCGACGAAAAGTACGCACATGGACGTTGCTTCCCGCCAAATTGTTGGGTCAAAACCGACAATGCACATCCCTCTCTTTCATGGACATACAATGTGAAAGGCTTACTGTAGTCGGGAGTACCCAACACAGGAGCCGAACACAACGCATTACGAGGTTCAGAAAAACTCTTTTGACATTCGCCAGTCCAATGAATAGGATTTGGAGTATCCTTAACCGTAAGGGCTATCAAAGGTTTCGCTAAAAGGGAAAAATTTGGGATCCACTGTCTGCAGTACGACGTAATACCCAAAAACGCACGTACTTCTCTCTGTGTCGTAGGGACACTCATTTTCGCAATGGTCTGGATTCTTTCTGGGGTCAGTTTCCTTCCCTCCTTCGATAAGAGGTGACCTAAGTAGGTAACTTCTTGGCGACAAAATTGCAGTTTGGAAAGAGAAACTTTGTGATGGCATTCAGACAAATGAGACAACAAGGACACAGTGGCATCCTTACATATGTCTTCAGTATCAGCAGCGACCAACAAATCATCCACATACTGGATAAGGGCCGCACCGTCAGGTAAGGCCAACAAGTCAATTTGCGTCTTCAGAGCTTGACTATAAATTGATGGACTCTCGCAATAACCTTGAGGAGCGCGCTTAAAGCGGAAACTTCGTCCTCCTAAAGAGAATCCAAAGATATCTCTACTCTCTATGGCAATCGGGATGCTGAAGAAAGCATTCTTCGCATCAATCACCGAAAACCAGGTAGCAGAAGCCGGAATCAGTGTCAGTAACGCAGTAATATCAGGTACAACAGGGAATTGCGGAACAATGATCTTATTCACTTCACGAAGGTCGATAACAAACCTATATACAGGAGGCTGTGAAGAATCAGTTCTCTTTAGAACAGGCAAAACTGGACTATTGCACACGTTACCGCGAGTCTCTTCAATAACACCTTTATCAAACAGATCATAAATGATCGCTAAAAGCGCTCGTTCGCCATCGCTTGAAATACGAAATTGCGGAATGCGTGGTAACTGAGCATTCGCCTTCAACGTCACAACATATGGAGGAATGTCTAACAGGCCCACATCATTTGGACCCGTAGCCCATAAGGAATCTGGTAGAGAAGACAATTCAGGTGGAAGACAATCTTTCGACACATATATCGGAGAAATCACATTCTCACCCAACGTAAGATGTACTCCTGACGGAGAACAGTACAAAGTCGCATATAATCTCTTCAACAAGTCAAGGCCTAGTAAGTTCTCATTACAACCTGTTGTCAAAAGAAGGGGTGCTTCAAACCTATGAAGACCAACAGAAAGAGGCAATGGAACGGAAATCGGATTCATAACGGGGGCGCCAGAAAAACCTATAGAAACATTTTTTAAGCCAGACAAAGGTGTGCCAGGGAGTTTGGAATGCATAATAGAACTCTTCGTAGCACCAGTGTCTAGCAGAAAAGGCTCTGACACACCTGATGCAATCACTTCCACGTAAGGTCCACTCTGATCTACCGGAACTGAAACAACTCCCTCTCTTTGTCCATGGCTGTCCTAACAATCATTACCTTGCTCTCCATCGCCTTCAACATAATAATCATCTACGTAGTACTGTGTAGATCTACCAGAAGAATCCTGCTGTCTAAAGCTGTTCATTGAATTCTGCGGAGGCAAAGGCTGCGCGTTCTGTCCGCGACCTCTACCTCTAGGCACTTGTTGAGCACCTCTACCTCTAACACCAGGAGCGCTATTTGCACGTTGCAACAGAACGAGACAACTATTCTTATAATGACCCTCTTCTCTACAATACGCACACTGATTAGGCCCATAGGGAATACGCTGTTGTTGAGGAGTCTCGTCTCTTTGCGAGTTCCTCGAATACTGTTGAGGCTCCTGATAGTCACGCTGATTACTAACACGAGGTGGATAAGCTTGCTGTAGAAGAACTTTAGTCTTCAATTCCTTAGTCTTCTTATTCGCTCTCTCTAACTCACCCTTACGCCTATTCTCGTAGTATTGAGCCGTAGCAAGAATCTGTGCCGAAGTAGAAACAGGCCAAGAACTCTCGGAATCCTTCAACTTAGTACACAACTCAGGAAGAAGATTGTGCACGAATTTATCAACAAACAATCTCTGGCCACCTTCTGTAGCCATATCCTGACCACTATGATCGACAAACGTTTCCTCGAAACGCGAGAAAAAGTCTGAAACAGACTCTTCTTTCAGGCTGACAATTTATCCCAATTAACACGGACTTCAGGCATTAAAGTCTTCATGAAAGTAATAATCCTGCCAGGAAGTTCAGTAATAACATCTTCAGGCTTAGCACCTCCAACTTGTCTATCATTTGCTGCAGCGAGATTCACCCACGAATCGCCCAATTCATGATCATGATCTGTATGACGAATGACATTCCAAATGGACTGTGGAACAACATTCCCAAAGAGCATATCTATGTCCGCCAAATTCATGACACACGAACTCACAGTTTGCGCAAGTTCTTTATAATATCCCGCCGGATTCTTTCGCGGATCTGGTAACGTCTGCTTAAGCGCTAGAACTTCTGCTCGCTTCCATGGTACATGTACCCACACCCGCTGGAAATGTGCTTGAACCGGTGGAATAGCAGCAGCATCAGCAGGTCTCCTTACTGGAGGAACCTCTCGCATCGGATATTGACGCGCATGTCTCCTAACTGACGAATCTGGCTCAAACAACTGTTCAGTAGGAACATCGCTACGGAGCAACAGTAACGTCGATGCCGCTTTCTCAACATTGGGTAGACTCACAATCGTTCCTTTGGCAAATTCCGAACGGAATCGGGATAATTCTACAGGAACTCTACCCACTTCATCCATCCATTGTTCATGTAGGAATGCACACATGAGTTCAAAAACGTAAAGCTGCTTTGGTGCTTCCCATTGTCGGAAAACATCCATAATACCTTCTAGATCATACTGGGACTTATACGTCACCCATCTACGTGTCATATGGTCTAGAACCACTCGCTCATCTGTATCGGGCAATTGACTACGCGATTGTCTACGCTCATTCATAGGAGACATACCCATTTGTCCCAAAATAGGAGTTAGAAAATTAGAAAAGGCAGCAGTCATCCGCTGTCTAGGAGAAGGAACAGTCGGAAGGACAAGAGGAGACAAAACAATTGTAGTAGGATCCATAGTCGGAACAGGCATAGAAACAGCAGTAGTAGCAGGAGGCAAAGTGGGCAACCCTTGAGAAGGCTGCGCATTAGAAGGAACAACCAACGGAGGAGCTGGCTGTGGAGGAATAACAGGAGGCAAAACAATAGGAGCTTGCACGGCCACAACAGGCTGTGGTGGAGCCGTAGCATTCTGCACATAAGGTGGTGGTGAATTCAGCAAATGCGACATCAAAGGGTCTTTCACAAGATCCTTTTCATCTTTCTGCTCTTTAGCTGGCAAGACTGGGTAGCATCTGTCTACCGCTAACTTCCTCACTCTAAGCATCTGTTCACTGTCTCTTTCTTCTTCATCATTTCTGTATGCAACGGCGGCTTGCACCATTGACATACCCTTTCTATTCTTCTTTGCTAACTTAATTTCTTTCTGTTTGGCTTCTTTGCGACATATGCGGAAAGAGTCAAACATCGCCGGCCGGGTTTTCTTCTTGAACAACTTCACTTCAAGATTGTCTAAGACTTCTGTCTCAAAACTACCATAATGGGGCCACTGTAGGACACCGCCATTCTTCGTATATTTTATCCAAATCTCATTATAGCTAATAGGACCTACTCCATGCTTCACATACAACTCGTATGTAGGAGTTCCGATCGGAGGAACCGGACACGAATCCTCTAACCGGGGATCCCTCATAGTACCGCAACTAAACAAATTCCTAAGACTGCTAAAACCAGGCATCTTGCTCACTAGTCTAGCTTCAAACAACAAGGGTAATCTAAAATCGATAAGCTCGTGAATACACGAATCCCTTGGCTTTGGGGCCTGTAGGTACCAAATCAAAGCTATCCACTAAAGGATACAAACCAAACTAAGAACTAGGAGACGCTCCCTTTTATACTTAACTGAATTGTCGATGGCGTCACCAGAAGACCCGTCAATCGTCTCGCTCTACAAACGTCTAAGGCTCCAAAACAGGGCGACAGTCAGGGCAGCAGTCCTTCGTAGCCGTCGGGACGCGGGAAGCCTCGCAGCAAAGACCTTCGGAACCACGTCGACATACAGGGGTCGCTGAAGTGGCTGGCCAACCTCCGGAATTTTCTCACGACGCTCCTCACGAACCTCTGGCTTGGACCGGTACCGCTGAAGTCGCCCCACATTGGGCGCCAAATGAGGTACTGGGTTTTCTCAGAACCGATACTATTACAATAACCCAGCGGTGTCAGGGCAACACCCAATGACCCCGGATTCCCCTGTCTTGGCAAACAGAGACACGGGATACTTCTTGATGACGTCAAAGACCAAAGTTTATTGGTTGCAACCAGGGACAGAGGTCTACGAAGTACACACGGGTAGTTCGAAAGAGACTGCACCATCTCAATGAACAAAACTCGGTCTTTTATGCCGAAAATTACGCTTCTGGCAACATCACAATTTACATTCGGTGCAAACAAAACTAACCAATGAGCAAGTAGCTTTTCAAAAAGTAGCGAATCACAACAGTCAAAGTTAATCCCACTTTCCGTTGTCCAGCCCACCAAAACGTTCGCACATATGCTAGTTTCCTGTTCGATCAGGCCAGACAAACCCATCATAAAACCTTTAACCCAGATCGATGAACATGTCGTAAAGGAAAGGCAGAAACAGATGGAAAGGAGATAGAGGAGTGGGAACGGTGGGCCATAAAATCGGACCACGTCCTGTTCTTTGATCTTTATCAATGCAGCTGCTGACCAAGGAACTGGCTCAGCAGGATTCGCCCCAGGCGAGGAGTCAGTTCGGACAGGTCAACCAGAAGTCAGCTAAGGCGTACGTGTCAAGGACTCATTCGGCCACAATCATAGGGCCTATGTTAGGGCAACCATACAAGAAGGCTGCCTCATTTACAAAATGGAACCAGAGAGTTCGAACTAAATCATCAAATGCAGAGTGTTCTCCTATATCGATTCATACGAAAACACTCAGACACGTTAGACTCGTCATTTGCGGTCTGCTGACACCAAGATCGTCTATTTCCGACAATCTTTATAAATCGGGTTTCCAAACTATCGAACCCAATTCGAGACCACGGAACCACAGGGTGAGGGTGACGGGGGTGAGGGGTGTGAGGGTGAGGGGGTGTGAGGGTGAGGGGTGTGAGGGTGTGTGAGGGTGTGTGAGGGTGAGGTTGTGTGAGGGTGAGTGGGTGTGTATGGGTGAGGGGTGCAAGGGTGTGGGGGTGTGAGGGTGAGGGGATGTGAGGGGGTGGGGATGTGAGGGTGAGGGTGTGGGGTGGGTAGGGTGAGATGTGTGAGGGTGAGGGTGTGAGGTTGAGGGTGTGAGGGTGAGAGGATGTGAGGGTGAGGGGGTGTGAGGGTGGGTGAGGGTGACGGGGTGAGGGTGGGGGGGTATGAGGGTGAGGGGGTGAGAGGGGGTAAGAGGGTGTGTGTGAGGGTGAGGGTGTGAGGGGGTGTGAGGATGAGGGGGTGTGAGGGGATGAGGGTGTGGGGGTGTGAGGGGATGAGGGTGAGGGGGTGTGAGGGTGAGAGGGTGTGTGAGAGGGTGTGTGAGGGTAAGAGGGTGTGTGAGGGTGAGGGGTTGTGAGGGTAAAGGTGAGGGGGTGTGAGGGTGAGGGGGTGTGAGAGTGAGGGTGTGTGTGGGTGAGGGTATGAGGGTGTGGGGGTGTGAGGGTGTGTGGGAGTGTGAGGGGGTGTGAGGGTGAGGGGGTTTGGGGGTGTGAGGGTGAGGGGGTGTGTGAGGGTGGTGAGGGTGTGTGAGGGTGAGGGTGGGTGAGGGGCTGTGAGGGTGGGTGAGAGGGCGTGTGAGGGTGAGAGGATGAGAGGGTGTGTGAAAATGAAAGGGTGTGTGAGGGTGAGAGGGTGGGTGAGAGGTTGAGTGAGGGGGTGTGTGAGGGTGAAGGGGTGTGAGGGTGAGGGCATGTGAGGGTAAGGGTGTGAGGGAGGGTGAAGGGATGTGAGGGTGAGGGAATGTGAGGTTGGGGGTGTGTGAGGGTCAGAGGGTGTGTGGGTGTGAGGGGGTGTGAGTGGGAGGTGGTGTGAGGGTGAAGGGTTGTGAGGGTGAGGGGGTGTGAGGGTGAGGGGTGTGAGGGTGAGGGGGTGTGAGGGTGTGTGAGGGTGTGAGGGGGCGTGAGGGTGAGGGGGTGTGAGTGGGAGGGGGTGTGAGGGTGTGTGATGGGGAGGGTATGGGGTTGTGAGGGTGAGGGTGTGGGGTTGTGAGGGTGAGGGGGTGAGGGTGTGAGGGTGAGGGTGTGAGGGTGAGAAGGTGTGAGGGTGAGGGAGGGTGAGGGTGACAGGGTAAGGGTGATGGGGTAGGGTGAGGGGGTCTGAGGGTGAGGGGTGTGAGGGTAAGGGGGTTTGAGAGTGAGAGGGTGTGTGAGGGGGTGTGTGAGGGTGTGAGGGGGTGTGAGTGTGAGGGGGTGTGAGGGTGGGTGAGAGGGTGGGTGAGGGTGAGAGGGTGTGTGAGGGTGAAAGGGTGTATGAGGGTGGGTGAGGGTGAGAGGGTGGGTGAGAGGGTGTGTGAGGGTGACGTGTTGTGAGGGCGAGGGGGTATGAGGGTGAGGGGATGTGAGGGTGAGGGTGAGGGGATGTGAGGGGGAGGGTGTGTGAGGGTGAGAGGGTGTGTGAGGGTGAGAGGGTGTGTGAGAGTGAGAGGGTGTGTGATGGTGAGAGGGTGAGTGAGGGTGAGGGTGTGTGATGGTGAGGATGAGGGGGTGTGAGGGTGAGAAGGTGTGTGAGTGTGAGGGTGGGTGGGGGTGTGAGGGGGTGAGGGTGAGGGAGTGTGAGAGGGTTGTGAGGGTGAGGGGGGGTGGGTATGAGGGTGAGGGTGAGTGAGGGTGTGTGTGGGTGCGTGAGGGTGTGAAGGTGAGTGAGGGTGTGTGAGGGTGAGAGGGTGTGAGGGTGTTTGAGGGTGAGGAGGTTTGAGGGTGAGGCTCCGAAGTAAATGGTGACAGGGCAGACATCATAAGACAGAGAGGAGAGACTGAGTGGCGACTGCGTTGGTCAGTTTCAGAATCAGGAGGGGTAGAGTCAGCACAGTCTGCGAGGGATTAACGTGTCTAGAGGCAAAGCATAGCGGATGTAGCATTGCAGCTAGCAAGTAGAGTGTTTTCAAGCCGAGTGTCCCTAGAGAGATGGCAATACAGCAACAGCATTCGAGAAGCAAAGCTACTGTAAACAAGTACGGTAGGCTTTCACTTTCGTCCAGAAAAAAACCGAGAAAGGTGCAGAGAATGCTGAACAAAACATGGCTTCCCCGCGAAATGGATGCAAAAAAACAAGCTCTCGGCATTGCTGTGGCGGGGGGGAACGGGAGCGCATTCCTTTGAAGTCTGATGCCAAGGCTCAGACATATATTTCACCATATTAATTCACCATAAATCCTTTATAGGCTTCCTGAATATCGTGCGTCAACAAGTGATAAATAAATGCAAACCTTTGTCCTCCTCTATCCTTCTGCTATCATTCCAAATCCAAATAACTGACTAACCTATCCACCAATTAAAATGTACTTGCATGTTTCACTATACTAATTCAACATTAATCCTCTATGGGTCCCGGAGTAACGTGCTACCCGCCAAAAAAGCGCTTTGACACCTCGTCAGGGGTATTAAGCGCTATATAAATGCAATTACAATACAATACAATACAATAAGAACTATAAGGGGACTTGCAGAGCTGCTCCAAGCGGTCAGGTTACTGAAAACCATAAACTGACCGCCTGTCTCTTACACTTCTTCATCCATCACACCGCCAAGCGCTGCAACCCATAACACGGTAATCAGACTTCAAGGACCATAATTCATGGAAACACTTTGCACACAGGATCAAAACAAAGACAGCACACTTCCATCCACACCCTTTACATGGTGTAATGTGCTACCCGTGTAGGCAAGCGCTTCAGTGCCCCACATGGGGGTAGGGAGTGCTATTTAAATGTTGCAAATTGTTTTCACTTTTGTCTCTGTTTGCCGTGGTTTTGGAATACTCACAATTTTCTAACTTTCACCTGTATATAGATTTGTTGGTTTAGTTCAAACCTCAGCCAAAATCTTTGGGACCCAACTCCACAGCTGAGACCTCACACTATATGACCACTTTTTTCCATTGTCTGGATACATTAGCATTTGTCTGGTAATGCTAGGTTGACCACCTCCCTGTGGGTCATTGTGGAGACTGTTTCCAAGCCTAGCCTTTTGTTATTGCATTCTGGACATTGTAGTCTTGTTTGCTTCCATTGAATTCATTGGATTAACAATCCTGAAATCAATGGTTTCTAGGTGAAAGGTCCAGGACTGGAGACAGAGTCAGTAATGACCTGGTGTCAGGTGGTGATCCTAGTGGTTACTGTCATCTTTCCCTGTCTAGGCTCAGAATTCTCTCTGTTCAGCGGCTCTTCTGCTGTTTCTCCTTCTTTGAATATGTTTCTGTTCATACATTACTACATAAATATATCTGTTATTTGTAACTTTCATTTGACCTTTACTTGTATTCTGCCATCCACCTTCATCAATAGTCAGCTGCCATCAGCATGTGTATTTAAAGATAAAGGGCAGGAGTATACTGATGGCTGGCCCCTCCCTCTACCAATAAAATGAATATTGCAAGGTTAAGACATGTCAAATAAGTGCAAAACGGTTCAATAGAGGTTTGGCTAATAGTTATTCTCAAAACTATTGCCAGATTTGAGTGCCTTGCGAAAAACCTCCAGTCCGTCAGGTAAAAAAGTGTATATATAGTACCATTTTCCGAGAAATTAAGAGCAGTTCCAAGAAAGTAATATGTTTCCCGCTGTTCATCAATCCAAATTTGTCAAATTGCAAAGCCGTCTCGGGGAGCCATAAAGATGAAATATACAATGGTTTGCTACGCTTTAATAAGTCTTGATTCAAAGCATTAAATCTTTGAAGGCGTAATAAATCCAGGCCCTTGTATTTTGTTTTTTTTTCCTACTAGAAATACGGAAACAGTATGAAATCATTTATCGATTTTAATAAGTTTGAAATATGAAGGTGCTTTGAGGAGAAGCAAAACACATTAAGAATATTGAAAAGTGGTAGGTATTTAAACAGAAGAGTCCGTGTGTTCGATCGTTGCGGTCCTGGAAGGGCGCGCGCGCTTCTTGGGCCTTGGGTAGGCGCCATTTTGCTGTGTAAAGTGAATTGCCTGTAGAGAGGAAGGCATTAGTACTGCGCAGGCGTGCAGTGATACTGCTCGACTTATAGGACCCGATTTTTCCTCTGTATTAATCATACCTGCCAATATATATGGAGATTGATTTCGATTCATAATCCGCATTCTGAGTATATCATGTGGTGGGAAAACAGAGTTATATAAATTCTTGGACAGTGATGTGACTGAGTGATAAGTTTCTTCGGTATATGGTATTTCTATAGTGCGAACATAACCAAAAGGCAGTGGACCGCTGTATATGGTCAAGACAAACATGAATTGAATGGTACTAGAAGAGGAAGCAGAGTTATGGACGGGTAATGCATTTGAATGTAGTGTTTCTTGGACTTGTACTGTGGCAGTATGGCAACCGCGCACTTTCAGGGCATGGTGGGCATCAGCAATGTTAGAGGAATGAAGGTAGAAGGGCAGACAAATTACTGAGGAGAAAATGGTAGCAGAGGGTGAAGACATTTTTTTTTAAAAACATACTTTATTGACTACCACAACAGATGTACAATGGTACTTAACAGCATTTTATCTTTTGTTGCGCCCCACAACATATACATTTTATATCTATATAATGTTTTACTGTTTCAGTTCCAAATATGTCTCACTAGAACATCTACTCCAACAGTCATGTATTGCTTGCATATATACATGGAATACAGCAATTATTTGCACTTAGCATGTTAAACCATAACATAACTGAACGTTTTAGAGAATTGCCTCCACGCTCCCTCCTGGTCTGCTAACACTTTTATGGTTTGTGGCCTATTAGTACTATCAACATCTCAAAAATCAAAACTGACCCTTCGCTGCCTGTGCTCGGTTGTGTCCTGACTCGGGCCTGTAACTATTCTTGACGCATTTTGCTAGTAAAGTATGAGTGTGTTATTGGGCAGGGAGACCATGTGCAGGCACAAGGTCTAGTTATTTAAAGTCTTCCTTCATAATGTCCCAGTCCATGGAGATGGGATGTTTCTGTGGCCCCCCTTGCTTCTTCCCTTCTTAGTGGCATGC
The DNA here is from genome assembly GCF_964263255.1 of Lissotriton vulgaris. Taxonomy (NCBI): domain Eukaryota; kingdom Metazoa; phylum Chordata; class Amphibia; order Caudata; family Salamandridae; genus Lissotriton; species Lissotriton vulgaris. The sequence goes on from NW_028249414.1 coordinate 23,280, forward strand.
TTTCCGCATTGCCCCATTGTATCATGTCTTCTTGCCATACAGTCAACGAGGGACAACTAGGGGATTTCAATCTCATAGTAATGGCTCTCACGGCCAGTATAAGGGCCAGGTCCAGGAATCGCAATTGTACTTGGAGTGCTGAGGTGCGTTTTTTATCGGAGCCCCAGAAGGCATTCCAGGATATTGTCCTGAACTGTGAGGTGCGTAACCTCACCTAAAGAATCCCGGATTCTGCTCCAATATTCATGGAGGCGTGGGCATGCCCATATCATATGAGTGAAGTCCGCCTCATCTCCCCTGCATCGGGGGCAATAGTGTTGTGCCTCCGGGTACATGCAGTGTATTCTCTTAGGGGTTAAGTAGGATCTATGTAGTATCATTGTTTGAATGTATTTAAGTTTAGCGTTTCGGGATACCCTCTTAGGATGTTCAAGCATGCTCTTCCAGGCTTTATCGGTGAGGTCTGTGTTTTTATTCTCTGCCTTATCCTTATATTTGTAATAGAACTCACCAATTTATGTTGGCTTCGTGATGATTACAATGAATCACCTATTATTATGTAGCTTTTAAAAGTGGCAGACAATATTTCTTTTGAAACTAATGACAAAATTAGCAAAATTACACAACAACAGTGACCATGTTTATTTTTGTGACCACATTTTTTTTAGGTCTCGTGGTAGACCTTTAGCCATCGCTCTGATCTTTTTAGAAGCACAAACTTGTGCTTGTTGCGGCATCCACCTTGCAGGAGTGAGCAGGGGTGCGCCACAAGCACTAGTATGTGCTTCTAAAAAGAGCAGGCTGCGCGCGCACACACGCACGCGCCACTCTCGTGCTCATCCTTCTCATTCTGCTTCGGCCGAGCAGACTGCGCATGCACGCACGCACACACCACTCACATGCTTGTTAATATGATAGAGCTTACCGGTTGCACTTTGTCTTTTTGCCCATACCTTTCCGTGTTTACATCTCACCCTGCCCGTACCTCGAACTACCTCTACCTTTCTCTGCACACACTTCTCCCTGCCCCCACCTATGTCAGCCTCCACCTCTTTCCGTTTGCATACCTCTAGCCTACATCTGTCAACTAGCGCCTTTCTCAGCCTACACCTCTGAGTCCATTGCTTTCCTTGCCTGCTCCTGTTGTCCGCCAACTTTGCACGCCCCGGCGGCCTGCCCGTACCTTTCCCTGGTCCCTGCTCTACCTCTCGTTGCCTACACCTTCCAGCGCGCACCTCATCCAGCACCTCATCCTGCCCTGCATGAACCTCCCCCTGCCTGCACCATTCCCTGCACGCACCTCTTCCTGCCAGCAGCTCTCCCAGCCCACAGTTATCTGTCCTCCCTTCTTCCACCGCACACCTCTCCGAGCCCACACTGTTCCCTGGCTGCACAATTCTCTTTTAGCTGATTCTGCCCACATGTCTCTGTCCACACCCCTCAATGCCTGTACCTCTCCCAGGCTGTCCCACTCCATGACCTTCGCAGCCCATTGCTCTTCTTGCCCACATATCGCCATACATTTTCCCAGCCGGCCTTAGATCAAATCATCAGCAAGATCTCTTATCACAGAGCAATTTGTCTCCAGGACTGCTGAATCCCCTCCCTGCACTGACCTGCTCTCTCCATTTGACAGCCTCCCAGGCTTACCGTGGTGGGCGAAGGACTCGTGTGTAGTCCAATCTGCCTGGCTCATCCTATAGTAGTCGTCTTTTTCACACGCCACTTTATGAAATATATACGAAGCCTCAGATGGTTATAAGCAGTTATTGCATAAGTTATGTTACCGTCCTTGATAAAGTGTCATTAGAGTGGTCTTGCAGCATTTTCGAGTTGGTTTGTAATGATGTTGCTGGTATTGTGTTCTGGTACAACTCGTGTGTGCCAGAGTGTGTGTGTTAGATATTCGGGGCTCTGGGAGGTAAGTAGGAGTCTTTTACCAACCGCCTACACATCTCAGTTTGTAGACATGACCAGCACATGGAAGTCGTCTGAGCATGTTGCAGAGTTTGAGATTTCTGTCTCATTTTCTAAAAGTTGTTGGGACGTTTCTCCAAAAATGTTTGCTATTACATCACTCCGAATACACCAAACATGATCCATGCATTTGGAATCCTGCTTTATTTACATTAACTGGGATTAAGTGGAAGCCGGTTTGCTAACGACATCTTGAATACATTCGGAAACCTTCCATGGGAATACATTCCACCTATTGCCCACCATTGACTTTGTAGTTTGTAACTCACATTTGCTTGCTTTCTGTTTGAGGACTTTATTTATTTTAGGCTGACCAGTTTTAGTTCGTCCCTTCCCTTGTCCAAACTCTAATTGCTATATTCTAACAGTACTGAATTTCTCTAAACGGCACTTTAAATCTTCTTATCCTGTACGTTTACTGTTTATTCAAAGACTGTGGTCAAATGTCAGGCTCTGTCTTCCAGGGAGTTTGGGGCTTACTTTTTTTCTCTGACTTCAAAGTGAGAGGATTTATGTGGCAATCATGTTGTCTACTTTTGGGACCTTATAAGTATTTAGTTATGTAGCACAATATCCTTGGTGCAACAACAACTGTTGCATGGCTAAACACTTATAAGGTCCCATAGGCGAGACCTATTGGCTATGCCAATGCTTGTTTAATGTGGCATTCTCCATCGCAAATGGTCACTTGCACTATAATATGTTTTATTATGTGATGTATGAAAGGACACCTCCTTATACTTGTCCAGGCACACATGGTTTCTACTGGTCCCAAAAGTTGTATATTTAATTTTTTTTTTTATTTCATGTTTTGTGAAATACCACAATTTTTAAGGTAGTTGCCTCAGAGTGTTTTGGGCCTGGTCCTGGGGGTCAAATCACAAAGGTAAATTACCCATGTACATATTTACCCCTACACCTAGCTGTGACTCTCTACTAAGTTTTTTACTTACATGTCTATATTCCCTCAAAAAGGTACATAACAAATAATTTAAAAGCAAATTAATTTAAAGAATTTATTATTAAACCTGCAAATATTAGTATAAAATATGAATAATAAAATATGCAAATTTACTCATTAAATGTCTATTAGATAAAGAAATGATTTATATATTTTCATTTATAAAAACTAGATGTTTAAATTATAATTTTAAAAAATGCTCACATACAACAACATTTTTATTAATATTGTTAAACTTGATTACACTTATATATTTAATTAATTTAATAACCTTTATTTTTTTATACAATTTCGAAGTTTTATTTATTTTTTAAATTAAGTTTATTATTAACTGAAACAATAATTACAAATATAATGATTATGCAAATGGATATGTATAAAAATACACACATTTCTTTTAATTTCCTACCTCCATTGCTTTCTGTCTAAGTGTGTTGCAGTATCAGTGACTAGACATGCGTGATGCCCGATAGTAGATTTTAACCTGTTTTGACACCAGTAGTTGTGGATGTATATATTTTGTATTAGCTTGTCAAGTCAAGTCAAGTCAGAGAATTTATATAGCGCACTACATACCCAGAGGGTTTCAAGGCGCTTAGAAAGGGGAGGAGGTTTACTTGTCAAATATCCACGTTTTAAGTTGCTTTCTGAATGCTAGGTGGTTCTGGGTAAGGCGAAGGTAAGCGGCGAGTGAGTTCCATGTTTTAGCAGCCAGGTATGAGAAGGATCTGCCTCCCATGGTGGTCTTGTTGATGCGAGGTACAGTGGCGAGGGCTTGGCTGGAAGAACGTAGTTGGCGGGAGGGGGTGTAGAAGGACAGTCGTGAGTTGAGGCATTCTGGTCCGATGTCGTAGAGTGATTTGTGTGCGTGGGTTAGCAGTCGGAAAGTGATCCTCTTATTGACGGGCAGCCAGTGGAGGTCTTTAAGGTGACCAGAGATGTGTTCGTTGCGTGGGATGTCTAATATGATCCTGGCTGAGGCGTTTTGGATTTGTTGGAGTTTTTTCTGGAGTTTAGCGGTAGTGCCTGCGTAGAGGGTGTTTCCGTAGTCCAGTCGGCTTGTGACCAGAGCATGGGTGACTGTTTTTCTTGTTTCGGTGGGGATCCAGCGAAATGTTTTTCTGAGCATGCGAAGAATGTTGAACCAAACCTCTCCTTAAATTTATCTAAACAACACTCATGTTTAATGTAGAAATTCCCCATGTTCGCACCCCTCTCCCTGTCCCTCATGCATTTAACTTTAGTTTGTATGCCTTAGCATCCAGAAAACCCTGCAAAGAAAAGATGGGAGAGGCGGATGTGTGTGGCTGTAGGCTTGAGAATTGCATTTTGTAGTACTTGAGTAGAATTACTGGTATACTTATTACATACTATTAAATGCAGTATTCATAAATAAGTCCCAACATATCAACACTATTTATCATAATATATAGCACAACTAGAGCTACATTTCTCTGTATGCTGATCACAAGATGGTACAGCATTTGAAGTGTAAATCCAAACTGGATCCAAGCATTGACCCAACTGGCGAACAAAGATGTTATAGGCAACTAGCCACCGTCCCTAGTTGGAGAAGGATACAGTGACAGCTGGTATGTAGGAACAGGCTAGGCATCTGTCTACTGGAGGAGGTGGGTTTCCAGGAACCTTCTGCATCTGAGAAAGTCCATTTTTAGTTCAAGGTACTTTGAGAATAGGTTTATTGTGGGATTTCCGACATTGATATATGCGTCCATCCCGCAGACAAAACAACAGAAACTCTACTTCCCAAACAGAAATAACACTTTTAGCAATTCGACCTCAATACCCATTTCAAGATGCCACTGGAATGTACTGAAATTTCCTCATTGGCAGATCAGAAGGAACTGAAAGCCTATATGTTTGATGATGGTTCTATCGAGATGGACAGTTTGCAACTGTTGAGCTGGAATTTTAACTAGCCCTATTTGTGTGGCTTTGGTAAAAAAAGTTATACAAGCAAGCGCATAGCGCTGCCTTGTGCTACTTTGCATTGGGGAAGCGTTACATGGGTGAGCATGGGCATTCTTGTGCATCAACCCATGTATTTTGACGCAAACCCAAATTCATTAAGGTCTGGAAACCCAGGTTTGTACCAAAATGTATGCCTACCCGAGGCAAGCACAACATGGAGAAACATCTTTAATTCTCCCTGTTCCTCCTTCTTCCCTTGTGTTCTGCATTCTGCAGCACACAAGACACAGAGGAATATGCCACTGAAGCTAGTTTTTGTGCAATAAGGTAGCCCTTCCTTCACAAAAACTCTCCTGCCTACAATGCAGGCACCTTTGCACCATAGTACAATGGTGCCTGCTTTGGCGCTAGGCAGCCACAAGTACGTCAGCACAGGGAGACTTATGACCAGAACCATATCTTTATAAATATGGTGCTGTTTAGCTCTCTTTGCTTCATGCAATGCAGCAAACTGCCTCACACTGCAGCATTGTGTGATCTGTTAGTAAATCTCAAATACCAACTGATCAGATAGCAGATAGTAGACTGGTTGAGGACTTTTCATCACTGGTTGTGCTTCCAGCAGTTGAATTTTCGTAATGCACAAAACTGGGTGTATTTCCACCAAGCATGTGAAACTGTACACACCTTGACGTGCAAGTGGATATTGCCCATCCTCAATTCAGTGCATTATGAAATTACAGAGGAGGTGTACTAGTACTGCGCAGGCGTGCATGATACTACTAGACTTTCAGGACCCGATTTCTCGTCTGTATTAATCATACCTGCCAATATATATATGAAGATTGATTACGATTCATAATCGGCATGAGTATATCATGTGGTGGAAAAACGAAGTTATATAAATGCTTGGACAGTGATGTGACTGCGTGATAAGTGTCTTCGGTATATGTTTCAACCTTTGAGAGACATTGATTGAAAAGGCAGCTATAACATGGCTGGCTGAGTGCCCAGATGTCTGCCAGGAGACGAAATTAATATTCTGTTCAAGGGCCTGTCTTTCCCTTTCTCTGTCTCTTACTGTCTTTCTCTGTATTTGTATGTAGTTATGTATTTTCTTATATGTATGTATATGGTATTTCTACAGTGCGAACATAACCAATAGGCAATGAACCGCTGTATATGGTCAAGACAAACATGAAGTGAATGGTCCAGGGGGGGCTATGGTCAGCCGTGGCCCGTGGAGGGAGTTACGGTGGGGCAGGAAGGTGGGGCGAGGGAGGGGCAGGGTGGAGGGTGCTAAAAACTGGAACATGGATAATTGGAGGTAAGTAAACAATTTAATAAATAAAACAATTGTTTTATTTATTACATTGTTTACTTACCTCCAATTATCCATATATCAGTTTTTAGCATCCCCCACCCTGCCGCTCCCCCGCCCCACCTTTCTGCTCCACCGGAACTCCCTCCATGGGCCGTGGATGGCTATGGTGTATTCGTTTGAAAATTACGTTGGTTATAATATGGGAACTTGAAATTGTTGGTAATATGAGCATAGCAATAAGATGCCAGATCCTGACAAACAGGTGCTATCAAACAATTTAACGTTGTCGTCAGAACCTCGATCAGTGGGCCACGGGCCAAGCAGGGGTTACTGGGCCTAAACTTGAGGATTGAGGCCTTTAATTCCTAATGTTCCGGGCCCCAATATACTATGGATTCTGAGCAACTGGGCCAAGTACCCCTTCAGCACAACACTCTGTGGTAGTGCGGGTCGAGCAGTCCAAGACTTCTCGGGGTGGAAGAAGACACACGGGGATGAACAGCAGTTCACAACTCAAAACACACACTGCAGCAGCAATAACTGATTATCCAGTGAAATACTTGGTTTTATGAAAGAAGTATTTATATATGACCACAAAGTAAAATACAACATTCACAAACAATACACTCAATTCCCTGAGGTCAGGGTGCTACTGTTTCATAGGCGGGCCCTTGAGTCCCACTCACCTCAAGCTAGCAGTAGTGGTTATTCCCCATTCTCTATAGCCAACATTCCGATTTTGGGGTCAGAGTTCTCACCCCAAAATGGCCAATTGGAGCATGTAATGCTAAAATTCATGCGGGTTTGAATAGTTTATGTAAATTTCCCCTCAATACAAGTCCATGGAGTACAAACATGACAGAAACTTGTTATTTTCAGAGAAACTTATCTAATGAGCAGGTGACCTTCTCATGAGGAAAATGCTAGAAATCCTTCAATCCGAGATATAATACATGAACACACAGCTGACTTTATTAATTCCTTAAAATCGCTCATCTGATTCCAGTATCAAAAGCGAGGCTATGCTTACTATGAACTGTAGGAAATGTTCACATTTTCTAAATAAATAAAATAGCTCCTAGGCCTACAATAGTCATGAATAAGGAGTACATTAAGGCTAAAGAGCACTTTAAATTAATATGAAAACACCAGCCACATTTGATTATAAATATGTCAGTGCATGTTGTGATTTACAGATGTAAGGGTAAATAGACATTATACCTACAGAATTGCAAGATTATGTTTTCACAACACCTAGAATCGGAGAAGCAAAGAACCAATACAATGCAGTATGAAATCACAATGCTATATGGAAATTGTACTAACCACCAGGAAGGAAACGCATAACACATCATAGTCTTGGATGCTACTAAATGTTTGATCGGTTGGGTGAGAGATCAGAAGACAGTAACATTTTAATTTGTGCAGTCTTCCTTTGAAAGAGCCCCATTTTGACATTGTTTTCCAGAAATGCACATAACTGTGTTTGTGTGTGAGCATGTGGTGGCCAACGGAAATGGGCCCTGCCCCATCTCCCAGCCCCCATGCAAAAAATCTAGGAGTAAAATGGGATGAGAAGTTGTCTTTCTTGCCGCATATACAACAGCTCACCACGGGCTGCCTGCATAAACTCAAAAATTTGCGGAAATTTCTGCCTTTGCTACCAGTCGAGTGCCGGAAAACGGTTGTTCACGCAACAATCACTTCTCGACTCGATTACTCTAATGGCCTCTATCTTGGTCTACCTAAATATGCGGTGCAACGCTTACAAATCGTGCAGAATGCGGCTGCGAGATTAATAAAACGGGTCCCTTTTAGGCAGCATATCTCTCCGCATCTGCACGAGCTGCACTGGCTGCCAGTGGCAAGCAGAATTAAGTTCAAAGTGCTAACCCTGGCTTTCAGAGCGCTAAAAGGCACATGTCCAAACTATCTGAAACTCCGACTTCCCCGCTACCACCAAAAACGTGAGCTACGCTCAAACTCCCTACTCAAGCTAACTGTACCGCACATAAGGAAAGCGAGACTTGGAGGCAGGTCCTTTTCGGCCGGCACGGCGAAACTTTGGAATACCCTGCCTCCTGCCATCCAATCCGCCACGTCAGAAGCAAGCTTTAGGAAACTCCTAAAAACCTGGCTTTTTACGCAATAATCCTGCCCCCCTTCCTGACTACTTACTCTTGTTGTGGGACTCGCTAGCGCCGGGACACCTCCCCAGAGGTAGCTGTTCGCGCTCAATACATTTCTGTATTATTATTATTATTATTCAGTGAAGCACATGTCGCTGTATAATAAGGGCATCATGTTTCCAAAAGAGGACAGGGTGATTGCTGAAATCAATCTAATACTCCTAGCTGCTGGTCTTTATTTAATGCAATTTTATATAGCGCGAACATTACCCGAAGGTGTCAGAGAGCTTTACAAAAGAACCAGTTGCGTTTCATGAGGACTTTGGATGACATGAGTTACATAAGAGATATAAACAGGAAAAGAATTGCAAATGTACAAGTGGAGCGAAATGAGGGAAAAATTGCAAATGTACAAGTTGTAAAGTCACTCAAGGAAGAGATGCAAACAGATAAACTCTAAAATAACATAGGAATGATAGTAATTACAAAGGTCTACTACATATACTAGTGGTTGGAGTTATACATACAAGTGGAGTAAAAGGAGGGAAAAATTGCAAATGTACAGTCACTCAAGGAAGAGATACACACAGAAACTCTAAAATCACATAGGAATGGTAGTAAGTACAAAGGTCTACTACATATACTAGGGGTTAGAGATAAATATATATACAAATTGCAAATTCACTCAGGATTACATTTTAACAGCGATTAGGCTTGGACAATTATATATTGCATATTTACAGAGCAGGAAATTCTTGCCATCGTTCAGACAGGTGTTCAAGTGGTGTTCCACTCATGGGTGGTTCTTGGGTGACCGAAAGTCTTGGGTCCAGAAACAGGAGGGGGGAGATGATGAGGTCTACTTATCTATGGCATCGGGCATGGTGCTGCTTTGAGTGCTGATGCACATTTTCACCTGGCCAGGTTTATGACCTGCTCACTCAAGACCGTGAGTATAAAAACCAAGATGAGCTTAACAGTACACTTCACCCAGCTTATGTTGGATAGCTGGACTCCTAGACACTCTTCCTGCATGGCAATGAGTGCAATCCCCATATCTTCATCTCGCCTAACAGACAGACCTACAAGCATTGCATTTCATGGTCATATCACATGTAGGCAGGGCTCGAGTCGGGGTACCACTCGGGTGGACGGCGTCCCCCCACTTCTTGTTTTAGGACTTGTGCCCTGCATGTAGGACTAAATCTTCAATGGCGATCCCACAGCCTGATATAAGGCTGGCCAGCACCACCATCATTTGACAATGCAACAAACAACCCAGCAAAAGGCCTCTCCTGCATCCTGTACCCACCATACCCGAGTGTGTCCACAGAATTCATGCAAAACTGTCCTAAAAATTGAGAGGAAGTCTGGGATGTGGCAGTAGCCCAACTAGATATGGCAAGCACCCTCTGAAAAGGCAGATGTTGCTGCAAAGAAGTCTGTACCTATATGACTGACTGGTATAAACTAAATTGAAATCAATTAGGGCCCTTCTGAGCACTGGCCTTCCAAATTATTATGCTGTGGATCTTTCTGCCAAGAATGCCCATTTTGAGTCATTTGTGAACACAAAATATGAATGCTTCCTACTGAGGTAAGCTCAGCAAGATTAGAGTGAATCCTTCAATGCCTTCCACACTGGGCTTTATGAACTCACCAGCATCTGCACCTTGTGTGATGCTTACAAGATAAGTGACCTACTCATTCAAGGATGTTTCTGAATGAAGCTGCAATGGCTCATCTCATGAAAGGGAAGAATGTCACTACAGAGCTATGGGAACACGCAGTACCTTTCTCAGGTGCAGCACACTCACAATTTAAAATGCATTCACAGGTGGGGCAGTCAAATCATAACCACAAGATGACATTGCAAGGCTGTTGCTATGCAAGCCTGATTTTCCTAGGGGCTGGCAGATATTCATTTAGATACTGTAATCACCTTTCCCTCAGCGAGAACTATGCCAAACAAGAGGAAAAAAATGTTTGGCACAAGGAAAAAATATCACCCAGAATGCCAAGTCTCAAATTAAGGACAAACATATTGAATAAGAAACAATTGAGTTTTGGCTAACATTGTATCCCAAGACCAGGTCTCTGGCCTAATCTGGTGAGTGAAATTAAGAACATAGTAAGCAACCAAAGATGTTGAGTTTTTCTGCATTGTTCTCTAACCCCCTCCATTCTTGCCTCCAACTTAGGTATCTTAGCACCAAAAGGAGTCGCATTGAGTTTCTTAGGTGACCTTGATGGAACAACAGAGATTTATGCCCACATGCATCAAGCATTTTTGGAGTCGCAAACGGTGCGATTCCTTAAAATCGGCCGTTTGCGATTCCAAAAATGCTTTTTGAGATGCATCATTGGTTTTAGTTAAAAATCGCTAATTTTGCGATTTTCTAAAATGCGATTGCATTTAAGGAATCGCAATTTTGCGATTCCTTAAATGCAATGCATCATTCTTTAAAAAATTGCGATCTTGAAGATTGCAAGTGCAAATTACCACGAGGTAGAACCTCGTGGTAATTTGCGAAAAATGTTTAAAATGCACTAATTTGCATTTTAAACACTGTCATGTTACAGACACACATGTCCTTAGGACATGTGTGTGTGTGAAACATCCATTTTAAAATACATTTCCGGGGTGCAGGGGGTGGGTCCTTTGGACCCCCCCCTGCACCCATGGAATGCATCAACATTTGCGAATTCCAATTTGCGAATTCGCAATTACCATTGATTCCTATGGGCCTTTTGGCCCATAGGAATCAATGGGAATTGCGAAATCGCAAATTTGAATTCGCATAATATTTGCGATTCAGTAAAAATTGCGATTTTTACCGAATCGCAAATATTATGCACTTTCAATAATGCATCCCGTTTTGCGATTCCTTATTTGCGATTCGGTAAAAATCGCAAATTTGGAAACGCAAAACGGGAGTTTGATGCATGTGGGCAATTGTTCCATATGAAGATAGCTATTGTCCCAGCAAGCCGATATGACCTGTCTGGCAGTTCCGAGGTCCCTGCTTGTGGGCTTTGAAAAGATTTTTACAAGTCATGTCTGTGTGAACTCTATCTCTCACCTCCCAGCTCCCGGGGAGTGAGTATATTCCTCTCTCTCTAACACTTTTTTGCATTGAATTTAAATACTCTTTTCTGATTGTTTTGAAAAGAAAAGTTCTCTTATTTAATTACATTAGAAATAACAATCACATATTGTTTCTTATTGATTGTTATAAAAACAGTCAGCACGCACCTCTGTCTGCTGCGTCTATGAAACATTATTGACTATTTGAATGCCATATATAATTAATTGCTGAACCTAGCATTAAACAGTATAAAATCGTATTGACTATTTGAATAACATGCATAAACAATTGCCGAACTATCAAATTGTAATGTACTAAACATTAAACAATATATGGGTGCCAACAATACAAAATGAACTATGCATTTATAATTGAAAAATGGGCACTCAAATAAATGAAGACATGAAAAGCAAGAGGGGTACACAAGCAGGCAAAATTTGAAGATTACATCTCAACCAAGAGTCACCTACCCAGTCGGTCTTTAGAAAGACTTCTTTTCGTCTCTCCTTATTGTCTCTTCCCTTATCCTCCCGTTCTCACCTCCCCTGCCCCCTCCACTACTTCTCTCTGTCCTTTCTCTCCCCTCCTAATTGTATTGCTTATTTTTTGAAGTATTGTGTAATTTGTTGAATTTGTTCTGTTACATTGTTGATTCTCATGTAAAGCGCTCTGATACCTTCGGGTCTAGCCAGCGCTATATAAAACTCTTTTAAATAAATAAATAAATTTAAAAAAATATATTACCGCAACTTTGAGAAAGATGCAGTAACAATATTGTGGTAATGCTGCCATTTTCATATGTACCTCTGTGGACACAAAATTCAATTTGACATAGGAAATAGACATGTGTGGCCGTATTGTCAAAAGTGCCCTGGGGACCCAACTGACATGTGCCCCCGATTTTGGCTCCGCTTTTGCATATAGGTATTGCAAAAGGGGCCAAAGAGACTTGTGTCGCCCCTTCTGTAATACAGATTGTACCAGCGCACTTGTAGCACCGGGCCAATCTCAGGAGGACATTCCTTCTTTTGGCAGGATGCAAATGTGGTTGCACTTTGCCCCTTTGCCTAAGCCATAATGTAGACGCTGGCACAGAGGCAAAGGAGCAGTCAGGAACCGTACCGACTGTGCACAAAGTGGAGCAGCATCAGTGCGCTCCCTGAGGGTGCCCCTCTGAAAAGGGTAAAGAAGGTCCTATGTAGCCTTCCCTGAAATCTCCATGCTAACAGGTGCAGTCAACAGCCTCTGTCAGAGCTGGATTTAACAGCCCTTTTCAGGGCTAAGAGATTGCAGAGTACTTTTCACCCTTAAAGTCAGGGACCGTCGCAGTACATCCAAAGGAGTACAAGCAAATGGCAAGGTTTTAAGCTTCATGCATACCTTAAATTGGGTTATCAGAATTACAAATGTGAAAGTAGAATAGCTTTCTAGGAGAGTTTTGCAACACCACTGTTGGTTGTTGGCCATTTCTGCAGGGTTCCCCCAGATATTCTTTCCATTTTGCTGAACCTTATTGTTTTGTTGGCTATAGCACTTGGCCCCTGCTAAACAGTTGTAAAGTATTTGAGTTCTTCCTTGAACTTGGCAAAATTGGTAAACACCTCATTGGTTAATTTAATTTGCCTATAAATCCCTGGTATATGGTGCCATATGTACCCAGGACCAGTAGATTAAATGCAATCACTCATTGAGCCATCCACTGCAGCATGTCTCCAGGCCTACCGTTGTAACCTGGCCATGCAGTTTTAAACTGCAAACCCAACATGTCAAAATTTCAGAGGACTAACCCTTCCTTTTAAATATTAATAAATCACCCCTAAATAGGTCCAATTGACGATAAAGCAGGGTGCATGGTTTAATAAGTTTAATTTAGGCCCTAAGAGCTATTTTCACTGTTTCAGGGTTGGCTGTTCAATAGGAAAGAATAGGGACGCAATAGTTTGTTTAATAAATGTTATATCTGGGTGGGAATCAGCTGCAAATTTCATTTTGAAATTCTTGAAATATTTATTACATGCCCCATTCATTGGTTAAGTTCATTAATGAACTTACTGGACATAATTTCTCCAAGAATTCCATTTGTTTTACATTTTTGAAAGGAAATTCCAACCATAAATATAGTGTTCTGGGACACCTTTAATTAGTTTTAATCACTCAGTCCAACCTACTAATGGCACTTGTCTGATTGCTAAAGATGTTTTTGCAATTTTCCCAACAGGTTAGAAACAGAAAAGATCTCTGGAAAAGAGCTCTCTTGAGGGCCCATTGGCATTGCAGCGCCCACCCAAAGAGTAGCATGACCCAATGATGAAGCATGCCATTTCAGTGGTGAGGGTCTGGCATCCTACAATGGATACTCTCTTTAGCATAATGTTACTTTGTTGTTAATAAGAATCTGGGCCACAGTTAGGGTAAGCTTGACAAGTGACTCTCTTTTTCAGTCTCGCCTACACAGCGTATCTGCTGTGCTTGAGAAGTATTGTTTACAATTTAGTGGGCTTACAACCAATCCAACTCAGACCGTTAGTTGTTTTTGATGTCACTCTCATTTGCCATCTTTTGATTGCTTAGCTCCTGTAGGCTTCCCTTCTTTTCATGTGTTGGGTTTCTCCCTGGAGCATGGACCAAGTATATGTCTTTCTCCTCATTTTTGTTCTTCCTCATCTTCTACCAGTGCACTTTTTAAAAGTTTATAATCGTTTCAGTATTATTCCTGGACATGCAATGTGCTGTCCTACTTTTTAACACAGTGTAGTAAAGAGCCACTACATTTAAGGGTTTCCAAGTACAACTTTATTCTGTCATAAGTAACAGGTGCTCCCAGCTTGGCGGCAGACTCTCACAGCTGAACATTCTAAGACGCACTCCCGAGGGCAGAGTGGGCTGTACCTAGGAGGAAGAGAGGAGAGGGGTGGGTGAAGAGAAGGGAGAGGTTACAACACACCTTCCCCCTTAAGGAGAATGGAAAAAAAGAAAAAGGAAATGCGGGGCCCCAGACAGGGGGTGAGGGGGAGGGAAAAGGAAAATGGAGTATGCAATAGGAGGGGGAACGAGGAGGCGAGAGATAGGTGGAGAGGTGGCGTGGAGGCAGGGAAGAAAAGAGAGGGAGAAAAGAGAAAAGAAAATAGAAGCTGAATCAACGGAAACATTAAATCACAAACAGAGAAGCAATCTAGTTAAACTCAGTGAAGGAACAAATTTAAGCTGTAACCAAGGAAACATTAAACAACAGACTGTAGTGCCATCTCGTTAACCTCAGTATAGGACTGACAATGGATGGTATTGAGCAATGGGTTCTTTTAGGTCAGCTAGGTCCCGCTCAGAGTCCTGACCTTTCTCGCAGAGGCTGAACATCCTTATTTTATAAAGTTGTTGGCGGTTGTGCCGATCCTTAGGGGTCCTCTTTTACCTCCCTGCCGTTGAACTGCTGTTAACTGCGGGGTAGGTCTAGTGACATAGGCACCAGGCAGGCAAGAGTGCCACCTGACTTTCCTCCTAGGATCCTCTTGGCGTGAACAAGTTTACAGTTTCTTCCAACTTGGAGTTGAGAACTCCTCTACTAGTCTTTCCATCCCCTTCGGGGAGGAGGATCTTGGCGGTAATGCTGTTTCCTCCCTTGGACAGTAACTGGGGCCCGGACACCCCCCGCTTGTTCCCTCTGACAAGATAAGTCTCTCTCTCACTGTCATCCCCGGTGACTGGTCTGGTCCCTCTACTACTCTCCTTTCCTTGGCCGTAAGCAGAGTCCAGACCATTATCGAACTCCATTTCAAAGAACTCCGGATCTTTAGCATCAGTCTCTGCTGTCCCCAGTCGGTCATCCTGCTCGTTTCCTTGACTCTCCTGGCAGAACTCAGAGGTGCTTCCTGGGTCATGACTCTCCTGCATACTACACAAATTATCAAGAGGACCCTTCTTCCCTGACAGGCCTCTTATTGGGGAACCTTTTAGTATTTTCTGCATTTCCCTACTCTCATACTCCCTCTTACCACTGTAAGGCCTTTGAAAGAATTTGGCTCGATTCTCACTCTTATCCTCAAACGAACTTAAGCCTACTTGTCTTTTCTTTCTGACATATTTCACATATTCAACCCTTATTTTAGTCCTGAACTCAGCTGATGGGGTACTTTTCCTCTTCTCCCTGTGATTAAAGTGTTCACTCTTACATTTTATTTTTTCTCGCTCCTTAGTTGCACTAGTTGTGCGCTCTCCCTTACTCTCGAACTCTCCGTTTTTCGCACCTTCCTCACCACTGCCTTTTCTCTCGCATTTCTTTCGTAATACTCTTTCGTCCACCCAACCGTGGCAAGTTTCTGTTTTTTTCCTTGGATTGTCCTTTGCTACATCCTTTCCCCATACTTTATTGCTTGCCGCATCTTGCAAAACCACCAAACCCTTAGACGTTGACGTGCGAGCGATCCATGTTTCACCCTTAGTTGCATCCGTGCTACTGATCCGTGCCGGCTCATCTTTGAGTCTTTCTCTTTCTCCCTTAAAAGATATTCTCAATTTCTTTTGATCCATCCACCCTAGCATGGTGGGTCCTCCTTCAGCTGTATATATATTACTAGTTGTCTTACTTCTCTTGTACATTAATTCCATGACTATGTATACTTTCACTTTAATGTCTTCCCCTGTGTACGTTTTCATGCATGTGTTGACCTCCTTCAATTTGTTTCCACATTTTTTTACAAATTTGTTATTCCACTCCCTCAGGGTTACCACACTATTAAGAGGCCCAGATTCGGAGCTTATTTCTGTCGCTACTTCCTCTATGAAGATGGTACACACCGGGTTCAATCCGCTCACCTCAACTCCCTCTTTGATCTCCATTCCTTCCTTGTACGCTTCATTTTTTATTTCTTTAATACACGAGGCTTGTGTATGATGTGCCTTCAACATCTTCAACATGTTCTCATAAATATTTCGGGCAGTACCTTTCATGTCCACCTTTTCCCTTTCGTGGTACTTTTTCATTCCTCCCGTTCCCGGACAATTAAATAATTTTTCCGCCTTTTCCTCTGGTGTGAGAGGTGCTTGTTCTTCCTCAAAAACAGATGTATATTCCTCCAAATCTTCTTTCCACTCACTCCACTCCCTCCTTAACGGCTCAGAGTGAGAAAAATCACCCATATATATTGTTTTCCCTCTTGTATTTTTTTCTTGTTATTCTGGTGAGTGGTACTATGGTGTTTTGTCACCAACAAGATGGCCACTCGGTGGCTCCAAGTACCAGAGGTTTGTTCCCTCAAGCCATGGGGTTAATAAACAGACAGTCTGGTTTTCTGCTTTACCTTAAGTGCACTAAAGGTGTCTTCTAAACACGCCTGTATGCTAATGGTCACAGTACCCTTAGTCACAGATCACCTGAAATTACAAAGCTCTCCCACGACGTGCTTCTTCAACATCTTTACCGAGCACAATACTGCGGCTCACTGCACTCCCTGCCCCTCCGAGATATCCTCACGCAGTTTCAACGCGTTGCCTCAGATCGGTTACTAGCTCGGAACCAGAGGTTAGCCCCACCCTCTGTTCCTCCTGAATCTCCTCACGCAGCTTCAACTCTCTGCCTCCGTTCCTTTTTCTGCGTGGCAACCTGGGTTAAAATCCTTTCCTGATCCTTCCAGACATTTCAAACGGCAGGATGCCGCGGGGCCACAGGGGTACCCACCTTCCCTGTTCCTCTCAGATATCACAAATTACTCAATATGCTGCCTCAGTTAGTTTTAACTCACGGGAACTAGTGTTCACTGCACCCTCTGTTCCCTCTGTTTCTCTTGGATCTCCTCACACTGCTTCAATTCGCATTTTCAGTTCTATTTACCACAGGGCCACAGGTATTACACACCTTCTCTGATCCTCTCAGATATTTCAAACGGCTCAACTTGCTGTCTCAGTTCGTTTTCACTCACAGGAACTAGGGTTCGCTACACCCTCTGTTCTCTCTGTTCCTCTTGAATCTCCTCACACTGCTTCAATTCGCATTTTCTGTTCCGTTTACCACGGGGCCACAGGGGTTACACACCTTCCCTGATCCTCTCAGATATTTCAAACAGCTCAATGTGCTGCCTCAGTTAGTTTTCACTCACGGGAACTAGGGTTAGCTGCACCCTCTGTTCCCTCTGTTCCTCTTTAATTTCCTCACACTGCTTCAATTCGCATTTTCAGTTCCGTTTACCCCGGGGCCACAGGGGTTACACACCTTCCCTGATCCTCTCAGATATCACAAATGACTCAATATGCTGCCACTGTTAGCTTTCTCTCACGGGAATTAGGGTTCGCTACACCCCTGTACCTCGGGTGTGTCCTCACACCTATCACACGCTGTCACCAATTCCTTTCAATAATCACTTCACACTGGGTTCCGCTGTACACTCCTCCCAGTGTTTCCACTGCTGTCACTCACCCTTGTCTCGTGCGCCGCACACTCCGCCTCGGATAAATCTACTTCGAAGAAAAAGAAATGCGACTATTTCCCTGCTCCGCACCCTTTCTGCTCCAACAGCTTCCACGGCTCACCTCTTAGACTGGTACGAATCCCTCAGGTGCTGACCAGTCTTGATTCCTTGCGCCATCACCTCTGGGCTGCGGAGTCCTCTGTCTATTTCTCGCTTGCAGAACAGGAACTTCCTGTAGTCGACCTTGCGGTTCCTTAACGCAAGAATACTGTTCCTTTCTCTCCCAATTGTGCACTGCCTCTCCCTCCGTGAAAGTCAAACACCACACGATGCCGTATCTAAACTTCTACAGGGGTGATTTATACCGTTGACAGGTTCTCTTACTTGAGAATAAAACGATTCTCCGCTCCGCATTGGCTCCCGGTCGGTAACCGGTCTGGGTGAAGCCTGCCCCCTTAAGTCACCAGGACGGCTTAGTTAGAGAGCACTGCTACAGTCGGAATCCGTTTTCGACCCCTCAGACATCGAAGGCAAACTATGCCTGCACAGCGCTGCCCCAGCAGTCCCGCTCCACACCAACAGCAGACGAGCCTCCTCACCTGCTCCACCTCAGCGTCTGCTTTCACCGTTGTGGGAAATCCGTGTTCCGCTACCGGACCATTCTTTCACCGTCACTTCACAACCAGCTATCCCGACTCATCTTTCCGCTGGTTCCCGCTATGCTGCTTCCTCCACCGCGGAATGCTCCCAGGGAGCACTGGTTACCAGATCCACAGACGTAGGTCAGACCTCAATTGAGGAAGGAACGTTCCTCTGCTCCACACGGCACCCTCTCACCTTCACCGAGGCTTCACACCAGACTTCCTTTTCTTTCCGTAGTCGAGAATTTCACGTCCCCCCAAGGGAACACCTCGATGATACAGCCTGGATTACCGGTTTGTCTGTTGTTCTGTGATCTTCAATATCAACTGGTGAGTACTTCATGTAAATTCAAAATTCCGCACAAGCATCAACTTTTTCCAGGGGGGAAAGCACCCAACTGACCCTGGCTCAGCTCCTCGTCCTCGTCGCCAAGAAATGTAGTAAAGAGCCACTACATTTAAGGGTTTCCAAGTACAACTTTATTCTGTCATAAGTAACAGGTGCTCCCAGCTTGGCGGCAGACTCTCACAGCTGAACATTCTAAGACGCACTCCCGAGGGCAGAGTGGGCTGTACCTAGGAGGAAGAGAGGAGAGGGGTGGGTGAAGAGAAGGGAGAGGTTACAACACACAGGCATACAGCTTCTTCACTATATCTTTATTTATTATTTTGATAGTTTTATATAGCGCGAATATGACCCTTGCGGGTATCAGAGCGCTTTACAAGTATACAGAGAGCAGAGCAATAATAACAATAATATAATATTCTAGAAAAATACAGGATAAAGTAGTATCCGGAAAGGAATGGTAAGCTTTACAATGTTCAGAGAGCAGAGGAGATAAACCAATAAAATCCAAAGTATCATATTCAAGAAAACTGTAGGAACATGAAGTGTTGAGAAAAGTGGTCGTGACTGAGAAGTCGAAAACACAAAGTAGTCAATATGCCGTAGTCATAAGGAAAATTGAGGACCTAGGTAAGAAATCTGATCATAAGGAGTACTTTGACTTTTCTTTCTTGAATGATACAGTTGAGGGATTTATTCTGATTTCAGGGGGCATGGAGTTCCAAATTCTTGGAACAATCCCAGAGAAAGATTGGTTGTAAGTTTCTTCTTGTGGAATCTCTGAAGGTTTCAGAAGTAAGGTGTTGGAACTTCTGGAGGATCCGGAACAACCAGAGAGTATTAGCTTCTGAGCCAGATACCTAGGGGTTTTGAAGTGGAGGGCTTTCTGTATAATGCAGGAAATGTTTTTGCTGGATTCTTGCTTCCAAAGAGTTGAGGGATTTCAGATCGGGGTAATGTGGTTGTTTCTTTTTGAGCCGGTGATGAGCCTAGCAGCAGAGTTGAATGAGCCTCTCAGAGGAGCCAGTGTGGATCTGGGCAGACCAGAGAGGATTGCACTTCCATAGTCAAACCTGGGAATCTAGGGCTTGTACTGCATGCTTGAAGTCGTTGGGGGAGGGGGAGTTTAATTTTCTTACAATGTTTTTTTGGTGATTTGCTCCTTTAGTGGTGGCTCTGATGTGTTACTGCATGTTGAGGTTCTTGTCAAGAGTTAATCCCAGTGATCTTGCATAGTCAATGATTTGTGGAATTAGGTTTAAGGATGTTTTAACCATTCTTCAATGATAGGTGACTGATTAGGTGGGGCAGTTAGTCGGAATTCAGTTTTTTGAGTATTTAGTCTGAGGTGATCGAATGCTAGCAAATTTTGAGTTTTCTGAAGAGTTGTGTTGAGGGAGCTGATGTCTTCTGGGGCAGAGACTTTTAAGTATAGTTGGGTATAATAATTGTACAAGTGATAGTGGATGTTGGTGAACTCAAAATTTCCATAGGAGGTTCCATGAACAAGTTGAAGAGAGTGGGCGAAAGAGAGGAGCCCTGTAGGACCCCTAATGTGACTGGCATGGTCTGCGATAGTGAGTGATTAATCTTGACTCTTTGAGACATGTTATGGAGATAGGAGGTGAACTAGTGAAGGACAGATCCTGATAAACCAATACGGTGTTCCAAAAGGTCTAGTAGGTTTTCATGCCTAACCGTATCAAATGCCGATGATAGGTCAGGAGAATTAAACAACAGGATTGGTTCTGATCAAGCATTTTTAGGGCATCGTTCACTATGTGTGTCATAGCCAATTCAGTGCCATGCCCTGGATGGAAACAGGATTATAATCGGAAATGATCGATGTGGTTACAGAGTTGCATGTTGTTGGGACGAGCAAGTTTCATGCATTTCTTTGGAGAGAGTGCTTCCCCTGCCTTATGCTAATCTCCAAGCAAGTCACTCAAAAGCTACTTTATGGTTTCTAGATCCCTACCTCAGTGAGCATGAAAATCATACATGTCCACTGCGGGTCTCCCTGTTTACATGGAATGAGACCCTAGAGCTTGGCTCTGAGGTCGAGGATGCATGCCTGGTGCACCCCTATTTTTCAGAGAGTGGCTACTGCCCTCTCTATTAAGGCTGTGGTAGACTGACAGCGGTGGCAGCAATACATCTATAGTCAGGAGGGGTGAGTCCCTAGGCACCCTCCTGACCAAGTCTGTGCAGTCTGCCATGCCTGTGGTCCTGTTGCCTTTGTCTACCTGACGTGGGTTTGAGAGCCCACAGATGTACTGGGGGAGAATGGTGATTTGAGCCAGTGTGAGGAATGTGAGCTGCTCTGCTGGACATCCCAGCTCCCCCATTCCCCTCCCCATTTCCTTGTAAAGGCCTGGTGGGCTAGGGTAGACACATATCTGGGTTTAGATGCACTAACTCTGCGAAGAGGACCCTCCCCCACTGGTCAGGGCCTCCTGGGCTGGAGCTAATTAACATTCCTCTTTAGCGTATTGCACAGCCTGATACCAGGAGAACATGGGGGAACTGGTGCATGCTTTACCCATGCATTGAACACACCATAAATGGTTTGTGATTGGATGTGTATTCATGATGCAAAAGTAGTAGACCTTTTTATTGGATGAGCCTATCAATCAGAGGTGATAAAAGTCTGGCCTGAGTGGTCAGCTGTTGTTCAAGACTGGTCTATGACTGAAGAGGCGGCCACACCGGGTCTTTCTGAAGATAGATAGGCGTGACCCGCTTTGTGAAGGCAGAAGATAAGACACTGTTCACTGTCTCTGGAACTAAGGCAGTTTCCTCTATGACGGATGGAGTTTGCTGCCAAGAGTTCGAAGAGAATCCACAGCACCAGCAACATTGAAGACCAGCTGTTTCTGTTAGGCTTGGGGAGTGCATGCTTTTGACCAAGGAAATTACAGACAGCTGCCCAATGTGTGGAAAGGAAGCTTACAGCACACCAAAGGAATTGGTGTGGGAAGGAAGCTTGCGGCACATCACGGAGGCTGGAGGAAGGACGCTTGCAGCACATCAAGGGATCCAGACAGGAGGAACATTGATTCTAGTCTTTGAAGGTGAGATCAAATCCCCTCTAAGCTCCTACTTTGCGCTGTGGGAGCCTGAACAAGCAGTATCTGAGAATAGAGGCCAGTGAAACAGGCCCCCACCTTTCTTTTTGTGGTCTCTGGAGGTATCAGGGTGACCTGGCACTCTGTCCAGCCACTACCCTCCTACATTTAGCCAGTGGCTACTGGACTAGTGGGACTCCAGTAAACTGTGCCAAGACATCAGGCACCTGTGGTCAGATCCCTGACACCCCTAGAGCGGTGTCCTCACCCACGATGGGAGGGCACTTCTGTTGCTTTGGGTAGGGGGTTATGGGGCTGATCAAGAACATTTGACTTTACACTATATGCTTAAACTATATCCTTTCAATCCAAAGATTGGTATCAAGGCTCTAGTGAATGAGAGCAGCCCTGTGTAACATGGTCTGTAATATGCAATGCTTATTGTGTGTTTTCATGTTAACTGTGTTTTTATAGTGCTTGGCGTCTAGGCGCTATAATACTGTTTGGGGTCAGAGCTCTGTCCCAGAGGGTTGTAGAGACATCTGGTTTTCACTGTTTATCCTAGTTTTATGTGTAGTATAATTATCTTGTGTGTATTAAAGTACTTTACTTTTATCAAAAGTAAAGCACTGACTGGACATTGAGGTTATCAGCTGGTGGTATGGTTTCCACTGTATTCTGAATGTCTAACCCCACCTCACCTCCTTGAGTGAGCCTTGGACTGCTCTGGCTTGCTACCCTGAGAGAGTCAAGTGCTGGAGAGGAGTACTTGGTTATCCAGTTTTGGGTCCACTAGTACTGAGGCCCCAGGACACTAGTGTGGGAACACTCCAGTTGATGTGATTGGAGCGCAGTTACCCCTGAGTGCCCTAGTGCCTAGGAAGCCGGGTCTAAAACATGTGAACACATTTTTCAAGGAGATTTGCCAAGTTAGGAATATTGGAGATAGGTCTGAAGTTATTTAGGTCAGTTTGACCTGCTTTTTTTTGTTTTATAGGGATGGGGAAACCTGACCAGACTTTAGGCAGTTGGGGATAGTGCCTTGATTAAGGGAGGCATTAACAATCTTGGTCCAATGTGGGAGAAATAAGGTTTTGACCTCCTTGAGGGAGTTTGGAGGTAGAGGGTCATTGTAGTGGGTAGAGGGTTTGAGCTTTGTTAGAATATTATAAATGGTACTTTCCTCAAAAGTTTTGAAAGAGTTCAATGAGGAGTTGCTTTGGGGGAATTGCCCCAGGGAACACAAAGGAACAGTAGTACAGGAGGCGGAGTGGATGGTTTGATGTGGGAGAGGACGTTGTTCCACAGTAGTCTGTGGATCATTTATCAAGCTCACTGTCGTCTGCAGAAAGAACAAGGGGAATTCCTCACAGTTTAGAAGTGCAATAGACCCAGCAAGGGATGGAATGGTTACACAGTTCGATTGAGCTTTCATGAGTGCAAAAAGATTTTGCGGTCTGTTGTTGGCTTGATCCAGCTGGTTTCTGAAACAAATTTCTTTTGAAGTTCTAATGTTTTTGTAGTAACTGTTCCTCGGTGATCTCAAGTGCTTGAGGTGTTCAAGGGACAGAGATGATCTCCACTGATGTTCAGCTAGCCTCAAGTTGTATCTTTCTGTTTTGAGGCTACCATTATACCATGGTTTGACATTTTTTGCAGACACTCTTTTTAGTTATAGTGGAGCGACCGTGTCAAGGTCAATCACTATGGACTGAGTGTAATGATTTGTAAGGTCAAGACCACCTGACATCTTTCCAGTAGGAGGCAGGATGATGTGGCTAAGAGTGGTCAGTTCATTAAGGTTGATGTTTTGCATGCTCCTTTTCCAGAGTCTGGGTTTTGTTGGTTGGGCTGTGTTGGTTATCACAGCTTCCCTGATGAAGAATGCAATGCCGTTGTGATCGGTCCAATCACAAAAGAGGATAGATTCCAGTTTAATTGAGTTGGGCTATGTGATGATAAGATCAAAGGTCGGCCTTTTGTTGTGTGTGGGCCAGTCTCAAAATTGGATCAGGTTACTGTCAGCAAGGAAGGTTTTAAAACTGCTAATTGCAGGATCAATCAGATTGTTCCAATGTAGGTTGGAGTCTCCCCGGAAAATTTGCGTACAATGTTGACTCGTGTTTGTTACAATAGTTTCCATAATTTGTTCTATAAACCCAGATTTTTTCCTGGAGGTGGTAGAGCATGTGTAGTTTGCATATAGGTCTGTTGTTGCAAGTGATATTGAGGCAAAGGTATTCATAGGTGGATTGAACAGGGGTTTTGTGTGTGTTTAAGTGACAGGTTGATGTTGTGTGTGCAGGTGATGCCTTCACCTGTTCTACTAGGTATATCTAATCTAGTAATGCCATATTTAGGAGGGACTAGTATGTCAAGGATAGGAACAGAGGATTCATTTACCCAATTTTCAGTCAGGATTAGCAGATCAAGATCATGTGTGAGGATAAAGTCGCAATATTTCCCGCATGTCTTGAAACTGATCTGCAGTTGATTAGCATTGGGGTTTGTGGTGTGCTGGGATGGAATGTGTGATGATAATTTGCCTGAGGTTGTGTTTGTTGAATGCTCAATTGTTGAGCCCAGGAACTCTATGTGGGTTTGTCGGGATGGGATTATAACCAGATTGTCAGTGATATCCGGGAGTTAAGAGTTATATGA
Organism: Lissotriton vulgaris; assembly: GCF_964263255.1. NCBI lineage: Eukaryota > Metazoa > Chordata > Amphibia > Caudata > Salamandridae > Lissotriton > Lissotriton vulgaris. Next base: position 47,806 of record NW_028249414.1, read on the forward strand.
TAAGAGGAGGGTTTGGATATCATTATCGGATAAAGGGACACTCTGTCTAAGCGGTCGCCTGAGCATATTGGGATAAGGTCTAGTTCTCCAACTCAATTGCATAGGCGTCGTGGAAGGAAAGGTCAGGTTGGACGGGATGAGTGTTGGAGATATGGCGGGCAGTTTAAGGGTTGGCCATGGGTGAGTGACTTCGACCTATGGTCCTCATTAGGATACAGAATACTAATCATCTCTGTGGTGATGCGAATGAGTCTATGTAAGTTTGCTTTGAGCTTTTGCAGGTTTATTGTAATCTCATCCAGTCTGAAATCTAGTATGGTATGGGGGAGGGTTTTCAGGTCTTGAAGCAGTGGACAGGAGTCAAGGGGTGAAGATGTCATTGGGGATAGGGAGCTGATGTATTGGAGAGAGAGCATGGGGTCATTGGAGATAGGGTGCTGATGTATTGGGGAGAAAGCATTGGTGAGGGTGGACTGGGGGTAGAGGTAAGATTGACGTTAGGAGGGAGAGGGCTCAGTAGGTTGGTGAGAGGAACTGCTAACGGTATGACCTTAAATGTTATAGGGGGATGAGCATTCCGGGGAAACAGTGGTTGAGGCAGGTAGGAGGTAAGCTGTGTAGTTGAGGCGAGGGTGTTGGTATCTTGGCTATGTAAATCTGAAGTGATTGCACTGGCTGTGAGGTGAGGCTCCAATCCAAAGTGGTGGGCACTGGTTTCTGTCCCACCAGGTGATATAGGTGAGTTAGTGATGGCTGCAGCGTTAGGTGGAACGGAGGAGGAAGACCTCAATTCCGTTTTCTTGATGAGAGAGAAAAATTCCTCAAATAATTTAAGGTGGTGATCTTGTAGATGGTGATGGTGACTGCTACTATGCATGACGAAGAAGGGGATACTCACAGTTTGAGACCAATGGGCGTTTTTCTGTTTGTGGAGATCATTAGTAGTGAGAGGAGGGCTTTCGTCCATTGTGCCCGTCTTTTTGTATAAACAATGAGGTCACTAATTATGGCTCCTTTATTTGTCCCAAAAATAGGGGTCAGAGACCAGAGTTTCTGAATGAGATTTGAGGAGTCTGTGTTTTAAGGACTTGGCTGATTTTTTGATAGAGTCAGGGTGTAGTTACTTTTATAAGCGTAACATCCAGCTGGCTCCAGAATGGTGTTGATTATTCTTTGTGGATCCATGAGAGAGGCAGGCTGTGCATAGAGTGGCGAAGGAGTGTGGAGGAAATGTGCAGAGGAGGGCAAGGGGAATGCAGGAATTAGGGATAGAAAGTGCAACTGCTGAGGAACGCTGGTCACAGGCAAAGGTAGGACATAATGATGGCAATGACCAACTCCTAGGATTGTCACAGGAATAAGTGGAGTTAGGTCGGATGATGATGTAGCAAGCAGAGGGGTCTGCCGTAAGGGCTGGTGGGCAAGGCTGTATGTGCTACGCTTGAGATTGGGGATGGGTGAGTAACTTGATAGATCCTTCCTTAAAGACCACAGACCTGGAAGGTAGAGTTATTTGATTGTTTTGATATGTAATGTAGCAAGCTAAGATAATTGTGAAATAGTGTGCTTATGGTGGAGTGGGGTACAGTCAATTGAATAATTGAAAATGATTGTCCCTGATGAAGCTCAGTTATACATTATGTGTGTATAAATTTAATCTTTCAGATCTTAGTGGTGGTTGTTCACCTACGAGGGAGGAAGAAAAGATGTCTTCCTGATTGCTTCTGTGTCTAGGGATGCAAATGTACAGCTCGAGTAGACGAGGAACTAACCAATCCTAAATGGTTGAGGCTCTGGATGCGTAATGCAGACCTTTTCCAAATATCTATTAGCACAGGAACTTTTCAAAGTTTATAGAAAGAGGTTGTCATTTAAAATGTTGCCACTAGATAGAGCTCCAAGGCTGCACATAGATCTTAGTCTTCTTTTTGCTTCCCTTTGTGACAGCGGGGCTGGTATGGGGGTCTAATTCCTATTTTAGTTTTTTGTGAACTTATGTGGAGGGTTAGAGGGAAGAAGACTGCTTGAGGAAGGAGAGAGCACATGGCATGGCAGTGACAATAGAAATCAAAATAGCTGTTGTCAAAGAACACACCAGGCCCATTCACAAAAATCTCCCATAAGGCTGGGAGTCCCCGCTGTTGCATGCAGGAAGACTGTAAGTAGGATGCAGAAGAAAGAACCAGTTGAATTAAAGACCTCAATTTTGCAGGCGCAAGAGGGCAGGAAGGAACCTGGGAGCACCGTGGGAGCGGAGGACCATCACCCGTCGCGCTCACAACCTGCAACAGAACCGAGATTGCAGGGCCCATGAAAGGGGAAGCAAACATTGACAGTGCAGGCTTGTTGTGAGGATAACCAATGTAGTCTCCAGCTGCCTAGGCAGAAGCCAGCCCAGGGTATTCCAGAGTGGGAATGCACGGGCTCCCAGTCGTGTCCTGAACGACGTCGCTATTCCTGTCGCTACTGATGTTTTAGTTACTTACCCACAACTGTACTACTTTATGCTACTCTACCTTATGCTACTCCCCTTTATGTCACTCCACTCCACTCTACTCTACACCACTGTACACCACTTCACTGTACACCATTCCACTCTCCACCTCTCCACTCTACTCTACACCACTACAATCTACGTCACTCTATTCTAAACCACTCTACTCTACTCTGCACTACTCTACTCTATACCTCTCCACTCTAGCTTATGCCACTCTGCTCTACACCCTGCTACCCTACGTTACTTCATGCCATTCTACTCTTCTCTATGCCACTCCACTCCACACAATGCCACACTACGGCACTCTAAGCCACTCCACTCTATGCCATTCTGTGGCATTCTACTCTACAACACTTTTCTCCACTCTACGCCATTTCACTTCACTCTATGTCACTCGAATTCATGCTACTCTACTCCATGCTGCCCTTCTCCACCCCGCGGTATGCCATTCTATTCTACACCACTCCACTCTATGCCACTCTATTCCACTCTGCACCACTGTACTCTAAACCCCTCAACAGCACTCCCCTCCACTCAATGACACTCTGCTGTATGCCACTCCATACCACTCTACCCCACACATTGCCACTCTATGAACTTTAAGCAATTCCACTCCATGCCAATCTACTCTACACCAATCCAATCTATGCTGCTCTACTCTACCCACTCTACTCTATGCCATTCCACTACACTCTACACCGCTCTCCTCTATACCACTCTTCTCTATGCCACTCCAATCTATGCCACTCATTGCCACTCCACTCTACAAGACTTCACTCTACTCCACAGGACTTTACTGTATGCCACTTCACTCTACACCACTGCCCTCTTCTCCACGCCACTGCTTCCAACTCTATGTCATGCCACTGCACTCTAAGCGACTCCACTCCACTCTACACCACTCCATTCTATGAGACCCCAGACCACTGTGCTCTAAGCCACTTCACTTCACTCTACTCCACCCTACTTCATGCCACCTAACTCCACTCTACGCCTCACTAATCTACTCCATGCCACTGCACTTTATGCCACTCCACTCTACACCACTTCACTCTATGCCACTCTGTCACTCCACTCAAAGCCACCCTGCACTATACCACCCTAAACTATGCCACTCCATACCACACAACACTACGTCTTGCCACTCTACTCCACTCTATGCCACTATACCCCACTCTACTTTTCTCTACTCTATGTCACTCCTGTCTACTCTGTGCCACTCCACTCTATTCCACACCACTTATTATTACTCCTCACCACTCCACACAATGCTACTCTATGCCATTCTACACCACTCAACTCTATGTCACTCTATGCCACTCTAATCTGCGCCACTCTACTCTAAACCAATGTACACTATGCTACTTTACTCTACACCACTCTTTACTACTCCACTACACATAATGCCACACTATGGCCCTCTATGCCATTCTACTCTATGCCACTCTCCTCTCCGCCTCTATGTGCCATTTTACTCTATGCCACCTCTCCACTCTATGTCACTGAACGCCACTCTATTCTATGCCACTTTACTCTACTCTATGTCACTCTACTCCACTCTATGCCACTCTACACCTCTCTGCACTACACAACTCCACAAAGTGCCACTCTATTGCACTCTACACAACTCCATTCTACACCACGATGACATTCTATGCCATGCCACTCCACTCCAACCCACTCTATGCCACACCACTGTACTCTATGCCACTCCATTCCAAAGTTCGCCACTCCACTCTATGCCACTTCACTCTGCATTGTGCTAGACCCCACACTACTCTAGTCTACCGTACTCTATTTCCTGCCAGTCTACCCTATACCGCTCTACTCGACTCAATGCCACTCTATTCTATGCCACTCCACTCTACCCCATTCCTCTCACTCAATGCCACTCCACTCCACCTGACTCTATGCCCCATCACTATACTCCATACCACTTCACTGTATGCCACTCCATTTTACACCCCTTTACTCTAAGCCACTCTACTCTATGTCACTCCACTAAACACCACCCCACTCCGCTCTACACTGCGCCACTCTACTCCACTCCATCCCACTCTATTGCACTCTACACCACTTTATTCTATGCCACTCTACTCCACTCCCCTCTACTCTATGCCACTCCACTCTGCACCACTACACGCCATATTACTCCATGCCACTCTACTCCACACAATGCCTCTCTTTGCCATTCTACGCCATTCCACTCTATGCCACTCCACACTATGCCACTGCACTCTATGCCACTTCTCTGTACTCTACGCCACTATCCTCTACTCTATGCCACTCCACTTCATGTTATTCTACTCTATATAATGCCACTCTACACATTAAACACCACACCACTCTATGCCTGCACACCACTCTACTCCATGCCACAATACTCCATTCCTCACCACTCCATGCCACTTTACTCTACTCCATGATATTCCACTCCACTCTACACAGCTCTACTCAAGGCCATTCTACTTTATGCCACTCTACTCTATGCCACTTCAGTCTATGCCACTCCACTCTACTCTGTGCCATTCCATACCACTCTACTCTATGCTACTCCACTCTAATCTGTATCACTCCACTCTACTCCGTGCCACTCCCCTCCACTCCCCACACTCTATGCCATGCTACTCAGCTCTATTTTGCCCCACCCCATTCTATGCTACTCCACTCTATGCCACTCAACTCTACCATACACCGCTCTATTCTACACCATTCCACACCACTCTACGCCATTCCACTCTACTCCACGCCACTCTAAGCCATTCTGCTCTATGACACTCCACTCTGTGCCACACTACTCTACTCTACACCATTCTATTCCTCTCAACTCTACTCAATACCACTTCACTCCATCCTACTCTATGCCCCACCCCTGTGCTCCATGCCACTTCACTCTATACCACTCCACTTTATGCACTTCACTCAATGGCACTGTTCTCTATGCCACTCCACTCATTACCACCCCATGCCACTCTACTCCACTCAACTTGTCTCCACCCCACTCTATGTCACTGTACACCATCTTACTTTACACTACTCCCCTCTACTATGCACCACTCCATTTTACGCCACTGCACACCGTATTACTCCACTGCACTCCACACAATGACATTCTATGCCAAGTCACTCTACACCACTACGCTCTACTCTACACCACTCCACGCCACATTGTTCCAAGACACTCTACTCCAAACAATGCCACTCTTCGCCATTCCACACCACTGAACTCTGTGCCACTGCACTCTATGTCAGTCCACACCCCTCTACCCAACGAAGCAATACTCCTACCCACCCCACTCTATGCCACTTTACTCTATACCACTTTATTCCACTCTACTCTACATAACTCTATGCCACACACTTCTACTTTATGCCACTCTACTCTACTCTGTTCCACTTTAGTCCACTCTACTCTATGCCATTCTGCGACACTCTGCTTTATGCTACTCTGCTCTACACCACTCCTTTCATGCCACTCCACCCTATTCTATGCAATGCCAATCTACTCTACTCCACTCTATGACACTTCCCTCTATGCCACTCCACTCTACACCACCCTACCCCACCCTACTACACTCCACTTGTCTCCACCTCACTTTACTCCACTTTACCCCACTGAATGCCACTCTACACCACTCTACTCCATGCTACTTCACTAAATGATATGCCACTACACTATACTCTATGCTACTCCACTCTAATCTATGCCACTCTACTCTATGCCACTGCATGCCACTTTACTCCACACCACTTTACTCTCCAGAATGCCACTCTATGCCATTCTACGCCTCTCCACTCTTTGCCACTCTTTGCTAGTCTACGCCACTCTATGCCACGGCACTCTAAGACACCCTATGCCACTCCACTCTATGTCACTCCACTCTACGCTACTCCACGCCACTCCACTCTACACCACTAAATTCCGCTCTACATCACTGAATGCCAATTTACTCTATGCCAGTCCACTCTACGCCACTCTTTTGTATGCCACTCCTCTACGCCACTGTAGTCTACAGCACTCGAGCCTATGCCACCCCATCCTATGCTACTCTACTCTTTGCCACTGCACTGTATGCCACTTTATTGCACGCCACTCCACTATATGCCACTCCAGTCTACACCACTCAAACCAACACCACTCCACTCCTCTTCACTCTACACCACTCCACGCCACATCACTCAACCCTACTCTACTCTCCTCTACACCACTTTAAGCCACACCACTAACTTTTAGCCATGCTGAACAGCAGCCACACTGTTATACAACATAGATATAAGACAATGGCAAAGGCAATAGCCTTCACATAGGCATGTTCTACTCTACTGGCTTTGCCAATGCTTTTTAGTTATTTAGTAGCACTGTTAGGGGCGGGAGCAGGACAAATGAATACCTATCAATGCAGTGATTTAATCTAAGGTACTAAGGTGAAACCCTTCTGCGTGTTAAATTACGTATTTTTTTTAGTTTTTGAAAAGACTTTCTAAAAGTTTTGGATGACGTTCACATACTCTTCCAGTTCTGGCCGGTAAGGGAGGGTGGGGTGTGGTGAGAGGGGGTGGGGGGGGGGGGGGGGGGGATTTCCGGGAGGGAGTGTACGCAGTACCCTCAATACAGATACATCTTTTGTGAGCACTAACCAACGGAGTTCAGAGGGTAGGCAAAAGCCTTAAATAATGTCAGGTCTGCTGCAATGCAACACTGACAGTCCTGTTTTCTGAAAGGCAAACATGGTGGCATTTCAAGCGCTTCTGTTTTTAGTGGTCTCTGCTACTTGTGGTCTGAGTAAAAATACTGTGACATTTTTAATAAATAATCATGCCTGGATTACCCTATGCTGCACCAATGGCTCATTCATAATTAACTATACGCGCTCACATCTGGCAATAGTACTCATTAAACAAGCATTGGAAATGCAATAGGTCTCGCATTAGAAAAGTTGGAGTTATTGGTATTGTAAATGACATATGTTATTTATTTGTTGGTTTTTAAAATTGCTAAATTGATGGCTTTGTCATTTACAATGCCAATAGTTATAACTTTTGCGAATGTGACACCTATAGCATTTGGAATGCAACATATTTTGTATTTACGTGACTTAGATGGCAGCTCTTGTCGTTAGGCCACATCTCTAGAGAGCAGGAGAGTGCAGCAGGGGAGAGAAGCACAGCAATGCAATAGGTCTTGCATTAGGAAAGTTTGAGCTATTGGTATTGTAAAGGACACATTTTTTATTTATGTGCTTGTTTTGAAAATAGCGAATTAATAGCTTTGTTATTTACGATGCCAATAGTTTTATCTTTTGCAAATGTGACACCTATTGTAACACAATATGTGTTGTGAGGGTGAGTGAGGGTGAGGGTGAGGTGTTGAGTGAGGGTGAGGTGTTGAGGGTGAGTGAGGGTGAGGTGTTGAGGGTGAGTGAGGGTGAGGTGTTGAGGGTGAGTGAGGGTGAGGTGTTGAGGGTGAGTGAGGGTGAGGTGTTGAGGGTGAGTGAGGGTGAGGTGTTGAGGGTGAGTGAGGCTGGGTGAGGGGTTAAGGGGGAGGGGTCGAGGGTGAGGGGTTGAGGGTGAGGGAGGGTGAGGGGTTGAGGGTGAGGGAGGGTGAGGGGTTGAGGGTGAGTGAGAGTGAGGGTGAGTGAGGGGTTGAGGGTGAGTGAGGGTGAGGGGTTGAGGGTGAGGTGTTGAGGGTGAGAGAGGGTGAGGGTGAGTGAGGGTGAGGGGTTGAGAGTGAGTGAGGGTGAGGGGTTGAGGGTGAGTGAGAGTGAGGGTGAGTGAGGGGTTGAGGGTGAGGGGTTGAGGGTGAGTGAGGGTGAGGGGTTGAGGGTGAGGTGTTGAGGGTGAGAGAGGGTGAGGGTGAGTGAGGGTGAGGGGTTGAGAGTGAGTGAGGGTGAGTGAGTGAGTGAGGGTGAGTGAGGGTGAGGGGTTGAGGGTGAGTGAGAGTGAGGGTGAGTGAGGGGTTGAGGGTGAGGGGTTGAGGGTGAGTGAGGGTGAGGGGTTGAGGGTGAGGTGTTGAGGGTGAGAGAGGGTGAGGGTGAATGAGGGTGAGGGGTTGAGAGTGAGTGAGGGTGAGTGAGTGAGTGAGGGTGAGTGAGGGTGAGGTGTTGAGGGTGAGTGAGGGTGAGTGAGGGTGAGGGAGTGAGGGTGAGTGAGGGTGAGTGAGGGTGAGTGAGGGTGAGTGAGGGTGAGTGAGGGTGAGTGATGGTGAGGGGTGAGGGGTTGAGGGTGAGTGAGGGTGAGGGGTTGAGGGTGAGTGAGGGTGAGGGGTTGAGGGTGAGTGAGGGTGAGGGGTTGAGGGTGAGTGAGGGTGAGGGGTTGAGGGTGAGTGAGGGTGAGGGGTTGAGGGTGAGTGAGGGTGAGGGATTGAGGGGTTGAGGGTGAGTGAGGGTGAGGGGTTGAGGGTGAGTGAGGGTGAGGGGTTGAGGGTGAGTGAGGGTGAGGGGTTGAGGGTGAGTGAGGGTGAGGGGTTGAGGGTGAGTGAGGGTGAGGGATTGAGGGTGAGGGATTGAGGGTGAGGGTGAGTGAGGGTGAGGTGTTGAGGGTGAGTGAGGGTGAGGGGTTGAGGGTGAGTGAGGATGAGGGTGAGTGAGGATGAGGGGTTGAGGGTGGGTGAGGGTGAGTGAGGGTGAGTGAGTGAGGGTGAGTGAGTGAGGGTGAGTGAGTGAGGGTGAGTGAGTGAGTGAGGGTGAGTGAGTGAGGTTGAGGGTGGGTGAGTGCGGTTGAGGGTGGGTGAGGTTGAGGGTGAGTGAGGTTGAGGGTGAGTGAGGTTGAGGGTGAGTGAGGGTGAGTGAGGGTGAGTGTGAGTGAGGGTGAGTGAGGGTGAGGATGAGGGGTTGAGGGTGAGTGAGGGTGAGTGAGGGTGAGGATGAGGGGTTGAGGGTGGATGAGGGGTTGAGGGTGAGTGAGGGTGAGGGGTTGAGGGTGAGTGAGGGTGAGGGGTTGAGGGTGAGTGAGGGTGAGGGATTGAGGGTGAGAGATTGAGGGTGAGGGGTTGAGGGTGAGTGAGGGTGAGTTAGTGTGAGGGTGAGTGAGGGTGAGTGAGGGTGAGTGAGGGTGAGTGAGGGTGAGTGAGGGTGTGGGTGAGGGGGTTGAGGGTGAGTGAGGGTGAGGGGTTGAGGGTGAGTGAGGGTGAGGGTGAGGGTGACTGAGGGTGAGGGATTGAGGGTGACTGAGGGTGAGGGTTTGAGGGTGAGAGATTGAGGGTGAGGGGTTGAGGGTGAGTGAGGGTGAGTTAGTGTGAGGGTGAGTGAGGGGTGAGTGAGGGGTTGAGGGTGAGGTGTTGAGGGTGAGAGAGGGTGAGGGTGAGTGAGGGTGAGAGTGAGTGAGGGTGAGTGAGTGAGTGAGGGTGAGTGAGTGAGGGGTGAGGTGTTGAGGGTGAGTGAGGGTGAGGGAGTGAGGGTGAGTGAGGGTGAGGGTGAGTGAGGGTGAGTGAGGGTGAGTGAGGGTGAGTGAGGGTGAGTGAGGGTGAGTGATGGTGAGGGTGAGGGGTTGAGGGTGAGTGAGGGTGAGGGGTTGAGGTGAGTGAGGGTGAGGGGTTGAGGGTGAGTGAGGGTGAGGGGTTGAGGGTGAGTGAGGGTGAGGGATTGAGGATGAGGGGTTGAGGGTGAGGGTGAGGGGGTGAGGGTGAGTGAGGGTGAGGTGTTGAGGGTGAGTGAGGGTGAGGGGTTGAGGGTGAGTGAGGGTGAGGGGTTGAGGGTGAGTGAGGGTGAGGGGTTGAGGGTGAGTGAGGGTGAGGGGTTGAGGGTGAGTGAGGATGAGGGTGAGTGAGGATGAGGGGTTGAGGGTGGGTGAGGGTGAGTGAGGGTGAGTGAGGGTGAGTGAGGGTGAGTGAGGGTGAGTGAGTGAGGGTGAGTGAGGGTGAGGGTGAGTGAGGGTGAGTGAGGGTGAGGGTGAATGTGAGTGAGGGTGAGGGTGAGTGAGGGTGAGGGTGAGTGAGGGTGAGTGAGGGTGAGGGTGAATGTGAGTGAGGGTGAGTGAGGGTGAGGGTGAGTGAGGGTGAGGGTGAGTGAGGGTGAGGGTGAGTATGTATGTATGTATGTATGTATGAGGGGTTGAGGGTGAGTGAGGGTGAGTGAGGGTGAGTGAGGGTGAGGGTGAGTGAGGATGAGGGGTTGAGGGTGGGTGAGGGTGAGTGAGGTTGAGGGTGAGTGAGGTTGAGGGTGAGTGAGGGTGAGTGTGAGTGAGGGTGAGTGTGAGTGAGGGTGAGGATGAGGGGTTGAGGGTGAGTGAGGGTGAGGATGAGGGGTTGAGGGTGAGTGAGGGTGAGGGGTTGAGGGTGAGTGAGGGTGAGGGGTTGAGGGTGAGTGAGGGTGAGGGGTTGAGGGTGAGTGAGGGTGAGGGGTTGAGGGTGAGTGAGGGTGAGGGTGAGTTAGGGTGAGGGGTTGAGGGTGAGTGAGGGTGAGGTGTTGAGGGTGAGTGAGGGTGAGTTAGTGTGAGTGTGAGTGAGGGGTTGAGGGTGAGGTGTTGAGGGTGAGTGAGGGTGAGGCATTGAGGGTGAGTGAGGGTGAGGTGTTGAGGGTGAGTGAGGGTGAGGGTGAGTGAGGGTGAGTGAGTGAGGGTGAGTGAGGGTGAGTGAGGGTGAGTGAGGGTGAGTGAGGGTGTGGGTGAGGGGTTGAGGGTGAGTGAGGGTGAGGGGGTTGAGGGTGAGTGAGGGTGAGGGGTTGAGGGTGAGTGAGGGTGAGGGTGAGGGTGAGGGTGACTGAGGGTGAGGGATTGAGGGTGACTGAGGGTGAGGGATTGAGGGTGAGAGATTGAGGGTGAGGGGTTGAGGGTGAGTGAGGGTGAGTTAGTGTGAGGGTGAGTGAGGGTGAGTGAGGGTGAGTGATGGTGTGGGTGAGGGGTTGAGGGTGAGTGAGGGTGAGGGGGTTGAGGGTGAGTGAGGGTGAGGGGTTGAGGGTGAGTGAGGGTGAGGGTGACTGAGGGTGAGGGATTGAGGGTGACTGAGGGTGAGGGATTGAGGGTGAGAGATTGAGGGTGAGGGGTTGAGGGTGAGTGAGGGTGAGTTAGTGTGAGGGTGAGTGAGGGTGAGTGAGGGTGAGTGAGGGTGAGTGATTTGTGGGTGATGTGTGGGTGAGGGGTTGAGGGTGAGTGAGGGTGAGGGGGTTGAGGGTGAGTGAGGGTGAGGGGTTGAGGGTGAGTGAGGGTGAGGATGAGGGGTTGAGGGTGAGTGAGGGTGAGGGGTTGAGGGTGAGTGAGGGTGAGGGGTTGAGGGTGAGTGAGGATGAGTGAGAGTGAGGGTGAGTGAGGGGTTGAGGGTGAGTGAGGGTGAGGGAGGGTGAGTGAGGGTGAGGGTGAGTGAGGGTGAGGGTGAGTGAGGGTGAGTGAGGGGTTGAGTGTGAGTGAGGGTGAGTGAGGGTGAGGGGTTGAGGGTGAGTGAGGGTGAGGTTGAGGTGTTGAGGGTGAGTGAGGGTGAGTGAGGGTGAGGGCGAGTGAGGGCGAGTGAGGGTGAGGGCGAGTGAGGGTGAGTGAGGTGTTGAGGGTGAGGGTGAGTGAGGGTGAGTGAGGTGTTGAGGGTGAGGGTGAGTGAGGGTGAGGGCGAGTGAGGGTGAGTGAGGTGTTGAGGGTGAGTGAGGGTGAGGGTGAGTGAGGGTGAGGGGTTTTGGGTGAGTGAGGGGGAGTAGTTGAGGCTGAGTGAGAGTGAGGGTGAGTGAGGGGTTGAGGGTGAGGGGTTGAGGGTGAGTGAGTGTGAGGGTGGGTGAGGGGTTGAGGGTGAGTGAGGATGAGTGAGAGTGAGGGTGAGTGAGGGGTTGAGGGTGAGGGTTTGAGGGTGAGGGTTTGAGGGTGAGGGGTTGAGGGTGAGGGGTTGAGGGTGAGTGAGGGTGAGTGAGGGTGAGGGGTTGAGGGTGAGTGAGGGTGAGTGAGGGGTTGAGGGTGGGTGAGGGTGAGTGAGGGGTTGAGGGTGAGGGGTTGAGGGTGAGTGAGTGAGGGTGAGGGGTTGAGGGTGAGGGTGGGTGAGGGGTTGAGGGTGAGTGAGGATGAGTGAGAGTGAGGGTGAGTGAGGGGTTGAGGGTGAGGTGTTGAGGGTGAGTGAGGGTGAGGCATTGAGGGTGAGTGAGGGTGAGGTGTTGAGGGTGAGTGAGGGTGAGGGTGAGTGAGGGTGAGTGAGTGAGGGTGAGTGAGGGTGAGTGAGGGTGAGTGAGGGTGAGTGAGGGTGTGGGTGAGGGGTTGAGGGTGAGTGAGGGTGAGGGGGTTGAGGGTGAGTGAGGGTGAGGGGTTGAGGGTGAGTGAGGGTGAGGGTGAGGGTGAGGGTGACTGAGGGTGAGGGATTGAGGGTGACTGAGGGTGAGGGATTGAGGGTGAGAGATTGAGGGTGAGGGGTTGAGGGTGAGTGAGGGTGAGTTAGTGTGAGGGTGAGTGAGGGTGAGTGAGGGTGAGTGATGGTGTGGGTGAGGGGTTGAGGGTGAGTGAGGGTGAGGGGGTTGAGGGTGAGTGAGGGTGAGGGGTTGAGGGTGAGTGAGGGTGAGGGTGACTGAGGGTGAGGGATTGAGGGTGACTGAGGGTGAGGGATTGAGGGTGAGAGATTGAGGGTGAGGGGTTGAGGGTGAGTGAGGGTGAGTGAGGGTGAGTGAGGGTGAGTGATGTGTGGGTGATGTGTGGGTGAGGGGTTGAGGGTGAGTGAGGGTGAGGGGGTTGAGGGTGAGTGAGGGTGAGGGGTTGAGGGTGAGTGAGGGTGAGGATGAGGGGTTAAGGGTGAGTGAGGGTGAGGGGTTGAGGGTGAGTGAGGGTGAGGGGTTGAGGGTGAGTGAGGGTGAGGGTGAGTTAGGGTGAGGGGTTGAGGGTGAGTGAGGGTGAGGGGTTGAGGGTGAGTGAGGGTGAGGGGTTGAGGGTGAGTGAGGGTGAGGTGTTGAGGGTGAGTGAGGGTGAGTTAGTGTGAGGGTGAGTGAGGGGTTGAGGGTGAGGTGTTGAGGGTGAGTGAGGGTGAGGCATTGAGGGTGAGTGAGGGTGAGGTGTTGAGGGTGAGTGAGGGTGAGGGTGAGTGAGGGCGAGTGAGGGCGAGTGAGGGCGAGTGAGGGTGAGTGAGGGTGAGTGATGGTGTGGGTGAGGGGTTGAGGGTGAGTGAGGGTGAGGGGGTTGAGGGTGAGTGAGGGGTGAGGGGTTGAGGGTGAGTGAGGGTGAGGGTGAGGGTGACTGAGGGTGAGGGATTGAGGGTGACTGAGGGTGAGGGATTGAGGGTGAGAGATTGAGGGTGAGGGGTTGAGGGTGAGTGAGGGTGAGGGTGAGGGGTTGAGGGTGAGGGGTTGAGGGTGAGGGTGAGGGGTTGAGGGTGAGTGAGGGTGAGGGGTTGAGGGTGAGTGAGGGTGAGGGTGAGTGAGGATGAGGGGTTGAGGGTGGGTGAGGGTGAGTGAGGTTGAGGGTGAGTGAGGGTGAGTGAGGGTGAGGCTGAGGTGTTGAGGGTGAGTGAGGGTGAGGCATTGAGGGTGAGTGAGGGTGAGTGAGGGCGTGTGAGGGCGAGTGAGGGTGAGTGAGGGCGAGTGATGGTGTGGTTGAGGGTGAGTGAGGGTGAGGGGTTGAGGGTGAGTGAGGGTGAGGGTGAGTGAGGGTGAGGTATTGAGGGTGAGGGGTTGAGGTTGGGTGAGGGTGAGGGTGAGTGAGGGTGAGGTATTGAGGGTGAGGGGTTGAGGTTGAGTGAGGGTGAGGGTGAGGGGTTGAGGGTGAGTGAGGGTGAGGGGTTGAGGGTGAGTGAGGGTGAGTGAGGATGAGGGGTTGAGTGAGGTTGAGGGTGAGTGAGAGTGAGTGAGGGTGGGTGAGGGTGAGTGTGAGTGAGGGTGAGGGGTTGAGGGTGAGTGAGGGTGAGGGGTTGAGGGTGAGTGAGGGTGAGTGAGGGTGAGGGGTTTGAGGGTGAGTGAGGGTGAGGGTGAGTTAGGGTGAGGGGTTGAGGGTGGGTGAGGGTGAGTGAGGGTGGGTGAGGGTGAGTGTGAGTGAGGGTGAGGGGTTGAGGGTGAGTGAGGGTGAGGGGTTGAGGGTGAGTGAGGGTGAGTGAGGGTGAGGGGTTGAGGGTGAGTGAGGGTGAGGGTGAGTTAGGGTGAGGGGTTGAGGGTGGGTGAGGGTGAGTGAGGGTGAGGGGTTGAGTGAGGTTGAGGGTGAGTGAGGGTGAGTGAGGGTAAGGGTGAGTGAGAGTGAGTGAGGGTGGGTGAGGGTGAGTGTGAGTGAGGGTGAGGGGTTGAGGGTGAGTGAGGGTGAGGGGTTGAGGGTGAGTGAGGGTGAGTGAGGGTGAGGGGTTGAGGGTGAGTGAGGGTGAGGGTGAGTTAGGGTGAGGGGTTGAGGGTGGGTGAGGGTGAGTGAGGGTGGGTGAGGGTGGGGTGAGTGTGAGTGAGGGTGAGGGGTTGAGGGTGAGTGAGGGTGAGGGGTTGAGGGTGAGTGAGGGTGAGTGAGGGTGAGGGGTTGAGGATGAGTGAGGGTGAGGGTGAGTTAGGGTGAGGGGTTGAGGGTGGGTGAGGAGTGAGGGTGAGGGGGTTGAGGATGAGTGAGAGTGAGGGTGAGTGAGGGGTTGAGGGTGAGTGAGGGTGAGGGTGAGGGGTTGAGGGTGAGTGAGGGTGAGGGGTTGAGGGTGAGTGAGGGTGAGGGTGAGTGAGGGTGAGTGAGGGTGAGGTGCGGGTGAGTGAGGGTGAGTGCGGGTGAGTGCGGGTGAGTGAGGCGTGAGTGAGGGTGAGGTGTTGAGGGGTGAGTGAGGGTGAGTGAGGGTGAGTGAGGGTGAGGGATTGAGGGGATGAGGGTGAGGGGTGAGGGTGAGTGAGGGTGAGGGGTTGAGGGTGAGTGAGGGTGAGTGAGGGTGAGGGGTTGAGGGTGAGTGAGGGTGAGTGAGGGTGAGGGTGAGGTGTTGAGGGTGAGTGAGGGTGGGTGAGGGTGAGTGAGGGTGAGTGAGGGTGAGGGGTTGAGGGTGGGTGAGGGTGAGTGAGGGTGAGGGTGAGTGAGGGTGGGTGAGGGTGAGTGAGGGTGAGTGAGGGTGAGGGTGAGGTGTTGAGGGTGAGTGAGGGTGGGTGAGGGTGAGTGAGGGTGAGTGAGGGTGAGGGGTTGAGGGTGGGTGAGGGTGAGTGAGGGTGAGGGTGAGTGAGGGTGGGTGAGGGTGAGTGAGGGTGAGTGAGGGTGAGGGGTTGAGGGTGGGTGAGGGTGAGGGTGAGGGGTTGAGGGTGAGGGGCTGAGGGTGAGTGAGGATGAGGGGTTGAGGGTGAGTGAGGGTGAGTGAGGGTGAGGGGTTGAGGGTGAGTGAGGGTGAGAGGTTGAGGGTGAGGGGTTGAGGGTGATAGAGGATGAGTGAGAGTGAGTGAGGGGTTGAGGGTGAGGGGTTGAGGGTGAGTGAGGGTGAGGGGTTGAGGGTGAGTGAGGGTGAGGTGTTGAGGGTGAGGGTGGGTGAGCGTGAGGGTGAGCGTGAGGGTGAGTGAGGTGTTGAGGGTGAGGAGTTGAGGGTGAGTGAGGGTGAGGGGTTGAGGGTGAGTGAGGGTGAGGGTGAGGGGTTGAGGGTGAGTGAGGGTGAGGTGTTGAGGGTGAGTGAGGGTGAGGGTGGGTGAGCGTGAGGGAGGGGTTGAGGGTGAGGTGTTGAGGGTGAGTGAGGGTGTGGGTGAGGGGTTGAGGGTGAGTGAGGGTGAGGGGTTGAGGGTGAGTGAGGGTGTGACCATATCCATTCCAGACACTGATAATTAATTGGCGACAAAAGTTATTATTTGACGTGGCATATCTTAATTGCTAGGTTTTTTAATTACTAGTTGATGTTTAATTTTTGGCATATCTTAATTGCTAGGTTTTTTAATTACTAGTTGATGTTTAATTTTTGTAATCATTTTTTTAAGTATGCACCTCTTAAAAAATAAATAAAAATATTGCTTGTTATGTATTTCCATTTGTAGACCTAGAATAGTTATGGTGCATTGTATGTAGCTTTAAAAAATAAAAATGTAGACTGCTCAATGTATTTCCGTGAATAGATGCAGGTTGCCTCTTTCTGTCAAATAATATCCCTTGTTCAACTTACTATAGTGGCGCGGCATACTATGAAGCAGAGGAGGACTGACTGTCAGAGCCTTGCTCTTTCCTCTCTTGCCAACAGGGCTACTCCAGAATAAGACCACGAAAACCATAATTTGTGAAACATGGCCATTTGACTCGCAGCCCGGTCAGTGGAGGGGCTCCGCTTTCTGATCCGTAGAGGCTGATGCGCAGTCACTTTCTTGAAGAGGAAATGGGGAATAAAAACTTTACTTTTGCAGTGATGTCGATGAACCTGGCTTGATGTCACACTGCTGCATTGTGCTGATTTTCTAAGTAAAAACATGCATAGTGAGGAGCACTAATACGGGTTTGAGATGGTGGAAGAGCTGCTTATCTCTTATGGAGATAGATTATCTGGGGGGAGGAAGGGCTCCTAATGGGAAGTGTAGACGGGGAGAAATTGAGAAAAAAAAGCTGAGCAGGGAGGGTGTCATTGCGGCTATCTGTTTGCCCGAGGGGAGGAGAAATGCAGGCCTGAGGCAGAGCACACGCTGAGAAGCTTGTGGGAGGGGGGCTGGGCTGCCTTTGATCTGGTAATGCGAGGCAGGCAGGCAGGGGGCTGGTGGCATTGTGCACGAGCTTTTTAGGGCTTGCGCTTGCGCAATGACCTAAAAAGCACATGCACTTGAAGAAATCGCCAGTGGAATCGCCAGTGGTGGATCAACACTGGATAAGCCGTAATAGAGCTTCGCCAGCGATGCGCAGAAGCGCATCAGCAGGCGAGCCCTAAAAAGCATGCCATGTTAATTTGTTAATTACTGAGAATCATTAATTGATCAACTTTCGATTACCGGTTATTTATAGCTCTTAGAAACAGCAAATGTGTGGTATGAAGTACTTTAAAACGTATTATATTATCAATATTCTGTTTTTCGGTATTATTATTATTACTATTGTTACCATGATGTTATACGTTGCAGTATTTCTCGGTTAGCAAGTAGAGCTGCATTTTTCACGAATCGCGTTATTTCAAACCGCGGAAAATGAAACGTATTGTCTTTTAATTGGAAGTTAACCGTATTGTTTGCATTGGCACGGTGCCGTTTTCAGAGTATTTTCATCTAGTTACCTCTGATCCTACGGAATTTTTTGGGGAACCACAATTTTAGACTTTTTCTTTCCCAAACTTAAGTTAATGGAAGGGTTTTACCTCCTTTTTCATTTCCACCCTAAAGCTTATGGAACTGTTTTAACTCCAAACCTAAGATTGCGCAAGATCTTCACATGTGAACCAAATTTTATGTAATGTTTCCATTTATTATTGAAGCCTGTAACTTTGTTATCAATGCAGTGAATTTGTGGGGGGGTTTTGGTTGCACGCTGGAGTCTGTGCAGTACTTTCATGTACATAACTTTGTGTGATACTTTCATTATTTGCTTTAATGAACACAAGGTTTTTATCTCTTGAGTTGCAATTTATGCAACATGTTGTACTTAGTTTATGTATGGTTTCGTCTCTGAATTTCTTTCTTCGCAGTCTTCATCAACAAAATACAACCTGTACAGTGTTTTCAATTGTCTACTTTTGCGTAACAGTAGTTTTAAACATTTTTCTATCATTGGCATGCATCATTACAGCACTGCACTTTTTAGGTTTCGCCTGTCGAAAGCTGCGCATCAGCGTTTGCCGCAGGCGAAATCTTTTGTTTACAAGTATGTGGGCTTTGTCCTGCCTCTGTCTTCCATTGGCTAGCTCCATAAATGGAGGCTAGCCATTGGAAGAGAGAGGCGTCTGTCATTCTGAAAGGCGACTCGCGGGCGTTCCGGCGATTTTTTTCTCATTCTGATTCACAAAGGAGTGAGAGACCCAAATAGACCCTTGAGGGCTTGGGTGGTTAAGTGAAAAGGTAGGGAGGCCTTCAAGGGATTTGATTCAAAGCAAAAATGAGTTGTTCAATTTACTTAAAGGCTAAGATTAATTAACCTGGTGTGTAAGTCATGTAGTTAAATATGCATAATCAATTTGTAGAACACATAAACACATATAAACATATAAACAACAAAACACAAGGGGTGTATCAAAAAAAGAGCTTTATCAAATATTTCATTAGGTCAGCAATAAATCAAAAAAGCAGGTACGGAAATGCTGATATGAAGAGCCTAGTAGCAAATCAACAGTAATGCAGCAAAACCTATAAAATACATCTATCTCAAGGCGCAAAAGTAAATCAAGTACTGTAGAGATAAGATGGAGGTCGACGTTTCGGTCTCTCTACAACCCAATGAACGAGACCATCTTCAGGACTGTTTTCAATAAAAACACTGCTATAAATTGTGCTGAAATCTCAACTCAATGAAAGCCACAATGTTGGATTTTTAGAGGCGAAATTGCACGTTGAAGCAGTATGGCCAAATCCTAGTTCGGGGAACACAACCGTCCCATAGGCGAAGACGCCGAGGATAACTTGATAGATGGTTATTCAATGGTAAAGAGCTCAAGACACCGGAGGGGTTTAAAACAATCTATTAGTAGATTTAGAGCCCTCTATTATCCCGAAGTAGTTGTATCCGTGTATATAGGATCTTATAGGCTGGTGCTGTAATCCAACCGATGGTTACGTGGGCGTTTAGCGGTAAAGGGTTTATTTTAACTTGGCAAACGAAGTCGGGTCAGAGTCAATCTAACGGCAGCCACGGGTTTAATTTAACTTAAAACAAGAAGAAGAAGGGTCAGAGTCAATCTAACATCAGACACGGGAAAGACCGAGTTCTCATTCAGCCCCTTTTAGCACGTCATTGCGGCGGTGGGCGGGTGTTTTTTTTTTTTTTTTAACCGTGTTTTTTTCGTAGTGCCTTTAGCCGGAGTGGTGTTGTTTTTATTTGCGATCAGGTAAGCAGCATTTTGTTTATATTTTAAACTGTTTGTTTTACGGCTTTGTGTGTCTCATTGCTGCCTCGTGTTGTGAATGTTTCGCATTGCACGGTATGCTTGCAACTTGTGCCAGTTCCCGCCCCCCTCCCGCTGTCCGTGTGCCCGTTAACCCGCCCCCCCCTCCCGCTGTCCGTGTGCCGTTAACCCGTCCCCCCTTCCGCTGTCCGTGCTTAATGCTTGTTGTTTTGGTGTTTGAGTGCTGAAGACCATAATAACGAGACTAGTGGCTGGTTTCAGGGGCAGCGTTTGAACGGAATACGCATTTCAAATCTTGATTGAGAACAGCCAGTAAAATAAAAGTGATCGCCTGTGAGCGGGAAACAATGAGTCAGGTTTTAATTGCGGTGACTTTACCAGAATCGTGCTAATTGGACGCGATTCAACTAGAAACATGCAGAGTCTTGTGAAGGTGTATCTGAAAGAGGACTGACGTCTGAGTCCTGGTGCAGCTTCTTGCAACCTGCACTCTTTAAAAAAATTCCACAGTTTGATTCATGATATTACTCATAGATTCAGGTTTATTAGGAGAAATTGACCCATAAAAGAGGCTGTAAAATTATATTGTGACACTCCTCAATGGCGGCCTTTTGTAGTCAGTAGACACACATGCACTCCAGTGGAGAGCGCTACTTACTGCTGGGAGTCCTCTTGTGCCTGCACTTCGTGCGCTGCCGTCGCCGTGGGAGGGAGTCCAGGCATGCACAGTCCTCTTCCCGGGTGCAAGGTGCTCGTCCCACTGGATGCCGATTTTGCAGAAAAGCTTCACCAGGGACCCGATTCCAAAAGGGGAAAAAAACAACAGGAAAAAAACGTGCGTGTGCGCCAGAGAGTCAAGTCAAGTCAAGTCAAGAGATTTATATAGCGCGCTACATACCCATAGGGTCTCAAGGCGCTTGAGGAAGGGTGGGGAATTATTTGTCGAATATCCAAGTTTTAAGTTGCTTTCTGAATGCTAGGTGGTTCTGAGTAAGGCGAAGGTGAGTGGGAAGAGAGTTCCAAGTTTTAGCTGCCAGGTAGGAGAAGGATCTACCTCCCATGGTGGTTTTGTTGATGCGAGGTACAGTGGCAAGGGCCTGGTTGGAGGATCGTAGCTGACGGGAAGGGGTGTAGAAGGACAGACGTGTGTTGAGGCATTCGGGTCCAAGTTGGTAAAGTGCTTTGTGTGCGTGGGTTAGGAGGCGGAAAGTAATCCTCTTATTTACGGGAAGCCAGTGGAGGTTTTTCAGGTGACCAGAGATGTGTTCATTACGCGGGATGTCTAGTATGAGCCTGGCTGAAGCGTTCTGGATGCGTTGGAGTTTTTTCTGGAGTTTTGCGGTGGTACCGGCGTATAGGGTGTTTCCGTAGTCCAGGCGGCTCGTGACCAGTGCGTGGGTGACCGTTTTTCTAGTTTCGGTAGGGATCCAGCGAAATGTTTTTTTGAGCATGTGAAGAATGTTGAAGCAAGATGATGAAACGGCATTGACTTGTCGGGTCATCGAGAGTGAGGAGTCCAGGATGACGCCCAGGTTCCGTGCGTGGTCTGTCGGGATGGGTGCTTTTCCAAGGGCCTCTGGCCACCAAGAGTCATCCCAGGCGGAGGGGGAGGTGCCTAAGATGAGGACTTCTGTTTTGTCTGAGTTCAGTTTCAGACGGCTGTGCTTCATCCACTCGGCTACTTCTTTCATTCCTTCGTGTAAGTTGGTTTTGGCGGTGTTAGGGTCTTTGGTGAGTGAGAGGATCAGTTGAGTGTCGTCAGCGTAGGAGATGATGTTGAGGTTGTGTTGGCGAGCGATGGCCGCAAGGGGGCTCATGTATACGTTGAAGAGGGTGGGGCTGAGTGAAGATCCTTGTGGCACGCCACAAATGACTTCAGTGGCCTCTGACTTGAATGGTGGGAGGCGGACTCTCTGGGTTCTTCCGGTGAGGAACGAGGTGATCCATTCCAGTGCTTTTCCTTGGATTCCGATGTTTCTGAGGCGCTGTAGAAGGGTGCTATGACAGACTGTGTCGAAGGCAGCGGAGAGGTCGAGGAGGATGAGGGCGACTGTGTCTCCGTTGTCCAGTAGAGCTCGAATGTCGTCTGTTGCTGCGATGAGTGTGGTCTCAGTGCTGTGTTTGGCTCGGAAGCCGGACTGTGATGAGTCGAGGGATTTGTTGGTTTCGAGGAAGGCGGTGAGCTGGTTGTTGACAGCTTTCTCGATGACTTTGGCCGGGAATGGAAGGAGCGAGATGGGGCGGTAGTTTTTTAGTTCGGTGGGGTCAGCTGTGGGTTTTTTCAGAAGGGCGCTGAGTTCTGCGTGTTTCCAGCTTTCCGGGAAGGTGGCGGAGTTGAGGGAGCAGTTGATGACATCTCGGAGGTGTGGTGCTATGATGGAGTCTGCTTTGTTGAAGATGTGGTGAGGGCATGGGTCAGTTGGGGATCCTGAGTGGATGGAGTTCATCAGGCGGAGGGTGTCCTCAGTGGAGATTGGGTTCCAGTCATTAAGGATGTTCAAGGGGGGTGAAGGTCCTGCAGAAGGTTGGGTGGGTTGGTCTCTGGGTCGGTTGTCGAAGCTGTTGTGGATGTCTGCGATTTTGTTGTGGAAGAAGGAAGCTAGGGAGTCGCAGAGGGATTGGGAGGGGGTGATGTCGTTGGAGTTGGCTGATGGGTTTGTAAATTCTTTGACTATGTTGAATAATTCCTTGCTGTTGTGGGCGTTGTTGTCTAGCCGGTCTTTGAATGCGGCTTTCTTGGCAGTCCGGATCAGTTGGTGGTGTATGCGGGTGGCGTTCTTGAAGGCGTCCCTGGTGCTGGTGTTTGGGTCTTTTTTCCAGGTCTTCTCGAGGGAGCGACAGAGTTTCTTCGATTTCTTAAGATCATCGTTGAACCAGGAGGCGTTTTTGCTGCCTAGTTTAATTTGGCGTTTTTTCAACGGTGCTAGGATGTCGGCGCTGTTGGATAGCCATTGGGTGAGGTTAATGGCTGCTTGGTCGGGGTTTGAGGAGTGGGCGGGGGGTATAGAAGAAGCGATGAGGAGATCTGGTCGATGGTGATTTTGTTCCAGTTTCTTCGCAGAGTGGGTTGAGGATGGTTGTGGATTGTGGTTTTATTGTAGATAAAGTGAACACAGCTGTGGTCCGTCCAATGAAGAGCTGTGGTGTGAATGAATGAGACATGTTTGCTGGAGGTGAAGATAGGGTCGAGTGTGTGACCTGCGATGTGGGTGGGCGTAGAGACAAGTTGTTTGAGTCCGAGGTCGGCGAGATTGTCCAGAAGGGTGGTGGCGCTGCTGTCATTGCTCTTTTCCAGGTGAAAATTGAGGTCTCCCAATAGAATGTAGTCCTCGGAGGGGAGGGCGTGTGGGGTGATAAAGTCAATGATGTCGTCACTGAATTGTGCACGGGGTCCTGGGGGCCGGTAGAGGAGGGTGCCTCTGAGTGTGGTCTTGGGGTCGGTGTGGATCTGGAAGCTGAGGTGTTCGGCGCTGGTAAGGTTGACGTCTGAGTTGGTTGAGATGCGGATGGAGTTCTTATGGACGATGGCGATGCCTCCTCCTGTTTGCTTGATGCGGTCCTTACGGATGATCTTGTATCCTTCCGGGATGGCAATGGTGATGTCTGGGGCTGAAGAGGCATCCATCCATGTTTCTGTTAGGAAGGCGACGTCCGGAGAGATGGTGTCTAGTAGATTCCAGAGGTCGATGGCGTGTCTGTGGACCGAGCGGGTGTTGAGCAGGATGCATTTTAGGTGGTTGGTGTCAAGTCTCTGTTTGGTGTTGGTGGATGAGGAGTTGGTTTTGGTGCCGTCGAACTTGCAGGAGTTGCAAGAGAAGGGTCCATGGTTGTGTCCAGGAGCGGCTTGGACGCAGTTGGGGGAACGGCCGGGGTTAAGGGCTAGGAGGGTGGTGGCATTGTAAGTGATTCGGGTGGGCTGGGCATTGCGGGAACCAGGGGGTCTGGCGCTGGGCGCGGTCCAGGCGCGGACGGGCGTAGACGGGCTTACCTTTGGCGCACCTTCGGCGCGGCCTCAGCGCGTGGACGCTGCGCGTTGGGTCATTGGTCATAAATGGATAGTGGAGGGGGCGGAGCGTGGGAGGGGCAGCTGGGAGGCGGGAGCGAGGTCGAGGGAGGGCTCGGGTCAACCAGGAAAATGGCCGCAACAACAACAACAAGGAGCAATGGGGCGCTATGAGGTCCAAAATATGTTACAGATACTGTTGTGGTGGGAGCGGGTTCGAGCGCGGAGACAGAGCAAATAGTGACGCAGTATCGAGTTCAATACAGCCAATGCAATCACAGATAATGAGCAGTCGATATTATCACAGGTAATGCACAGCAAATATGAAACAATGCACAGTCAGCCAAAGCGCTATGATAATATTTAAACAAACAAACGTGCGCGCTAGCGGAAAGGCAGATGCAGAGGTCAGCGCTACAGTCAGCCAAAGGGCTATGATAATATTTAAACAAACAAACGTGCGCGCTAGCGGAGAGGCAGATGCAGAGGTCAGCGCTACAGTCAGCCAAAGCGCTATGATAATATTTAAACAAACAAACGTGCGCGCTAGCGGAGAGGCAGATGCAGAGGTCAGCGCTACGATACCACAGGTGAAGGGTGAGGGAGGAAGCGAGGGGAGCGACCACTCGCGTTGGAGGCAAGATGGTCACAGCTCTCTGTGTGGGTGAGGACGGCCTGTAGCTCTCGTGGGTGGGAGGGGCAGCTGGGAGGCGGTAGCGAGGTCGAGGGAGGGCTCGGGTCAACCAGGAAAATGGCCGCAACAACAACAACAAGGAGCAATGGGGCGCTATGAGGTCCAAAATATGTTACAGATACTGTTGTGGTGGGAGCGGGTTCGAGCGCGGAGACAGAGCAAATAGTGACGCAGTATCGAGTTCAATACAGCCAATGCAATCACAGATAATGAGCAGTCGATATTATCACAGGTAATGCACAGCAAATATGAAACAATGCACAGTCAGCCAAAGCGCTATGATAATATTTAAACAAACAAACGTGCGCGCTAGCGGAAAGGCAGATGCAGAGGTCAGCGCTACAGTCAGCCAAAGCGCTATGATAATATTTAAACAAACAAACGTGCGCGCTAGCGGAGAGGCAGATGCAGAGGTCAGCGCTACAGTCAGCCAAAGCGCTATGATAATATTTAAACAAACAAACGTGCGCGCTAGCGGAGAGGCAGATGCAGAGGTCAGCGCTACGATACCACAGGTGAAGGGTGAGGGAGGAAGCGAGGGGAGTGACCACTCGCGTTGGAGCAAGTGAGGAAGCAGCTCTGCCTGTCGGTGCTGCTGGCTGTGATCAGTGACTGAGCTGCTGCACTAGTCTCAGGAGACTCCTGGCAGCTCACACGGACAGGCACACTCCACACTGCATCTATTAACGAGCAGTTCGGCAGCTCAGGAAATGGAGTCCAGGCAAAGGGGCGCTTGCAGCTGCGGCTGGAATCAAGTGCCTAGCACTCCAGCCACCCGCTTACACACACACGGGCCTCTTAGTCTAAGAAGAAACATCCATTCCTCCCATCCCCTCCCCCACCGTCAGACTTGAGGCTTCAAGCTCTAACTTGTGCATTTGAAACAGTGACCACAGCGCCATGAAACCGCCCAACTCTGGAAGGACAGATCTGAATATGGAACCAGAGGCAGTTCATGTTATGTGTATGTCTCTAGGTGGGTGTGTGTGCCTCTGGGTGTGTGTGTGTATGTGAGGCTCTGGGTGGGTTTGTGTGGGGCTTTGGGTGGGTGTGTGTATGGCTCTGGGTGTGTGTGTGTGTGTGTGGCTCTGGGTGTGTGTGTGTGTGGCTCTGGTGTGTGTGTGGCTCTGTGTGTCTGTGTGGCTCTGGGTGTGTGTGTGGCTGTGTGTGTGTGTGTGGCTCTGTGTGTGTGTGGCTCTGAGTGTGTGTGTGTGGCTCTGGGTGTGTGTGTGTGTGTGTGTGTAGCTCTAGGAGTGTGTGTGTGGCTCTGGGTGAGTGTGTGTGTGTGGCTCTGGGAGTGTGTGGCTCTGGGTGTGTGTGTGTGTGGCTCTGGGTGTGTGTGTGTGTGTGTGGCTCTGGGTTTGTGTGTGGCTCTAGGTGAGTGTGTGTGGCTCTGGGTGTGTGTGTGTGTGGCTCTGGGTGTGTGGGTGGCTCTGGGATTGTGTGTGTGTGGCTCTGGGTGGGTGTGTGTGTGTGTGTGGCTCTGTGTGTGTGTGTGTGGCTCTGTGTGAATGTGTGTGGCTCTGTGTGTGTGTGTATGTGTGGCTCTGGGTGTGTTTGTGTGTGTGTGTGTGTGTGGCTCTGGTGTGTGTGTGGCTCTGGGTGTGTGTGTGTGTGTGTGGCTCTGTGTGTGTATGTGGTTGGCTCTGGGTGGGTGTGTGTGGCTCTGGGTGTGTGTGTGTGGCTCTGGGTGTGGCTCTGGGTGTGTGTGTGTGGCTCTGGGTGTGTGTGTGGCTCTGGGTGTGTATGTGACTCTGGGTGTGTGTGTAAATGTAAATGTAAATGTAAATGTACAGGAATTTATATAGCGCAAATCACCGAGCGGTTTCTAAGCGCTTGCTTAGGGAACCCGTCCTGGTATTCCCCTGTGAGATAACCCCAGCAGAGTGTCCGCAAGGTGAAAGCCAGGCATCCCGCCGCGAGGGGCCGTTGTGTGTGGGTGGCTCTGGGATTGTGTGTGTGTGGCTCTGGGTGGGTGTGTGTGTGTGTGTGTGTGGCTCTGTGTGTGTGTGTGTGGCTCTGTGTGAATGTGTGTGGCTCTGTGTGTGTGTATGTGTGGCTCTGGGTGTGTTTGTGTGTGTGTGTGTGTGTGGCTCTGGTGTGTGTGTGGCTCTGGGTGTGTGTGTGTGTGTGTGGCTCTGTGTGTGTATGTGGTTGGCTCTGGGTGGGTGTGTGTGGCTCTGGGTGTGTGTGTGTGGCTCTGGGTGTGGCTCTGGGTGTGTGTGTGTGGCTCTGGGTGTGTGTGTGGCTCTGGGTGTGTATGTGACTCTGGGTGTGTGTGTAAATGTAAATGTAAATGTAAATGTACAGGAATTTATATAGCGCAAATCACCGAGCGGTTTCTAAGCGCTTGCTTAGGGAACCCGTCCTGGTATTCCCCTGTGAGATAACCCCAGCAGAGTGTCCGCAAGGTGAAAGCCAGGCATCCCGCCGCGAGGGGCCGTTGTGGAGATTAAGCAAGCTATTGCCCAGAGTCGCAGAGTGTGAACCGGTGAATCGAGTAGGCACCGGAGCGAGAATTGTTGAGTCCCTGGACATTTTAGGACTCAAGACCCCGCCGAGCAGGGAATTGAACCCTGGTCCCAGACTGACCTCTGCTTCCAGGTCTGCCTCCTCTAACCAGTGAGCCACACTTCAACACTGTAGCTCTGGGTGTTTCTGTGGCTCTGGGTGTGTGTGTGTGTCTGTGGCTCTGGGTGTGTGTATGTGTCTGTGGCTCTGGGTGTGTGTCTGTGTGGCTCTGGGTGTGTGTGTGCGGCGCTCTGGGTGTGTGTGTGGCTCTGGGTGTGTGTGTGGCTCTGGGTGTGTGTGTGGCTCTGGGTGTGTGTGTGTGGCTCTGAGTGTGTGTGTGGCTCTGGGTGTGTATGTGACTCTGGGTGTGTGTGTAGCTCTGGGTGTGTGTGTGGCTTTGGGTGTGTGTGTGTGTCTGTGGCTCTGGGTGTGTGTGTGTGTCTGTGGTTCTGGGTGTGTGTGTGTGTGGCTCTGGGTGTGTGTGTGTGTGTGTGGCGCTCTGGGTGTGTGTGTGTGGCTCCGTGTGTGTGTGTGGTAGTAATTGCTGTCTGCTGAGCTCGTCCGTAGGATACAATAGGTCTCACATTTGTGAAAGATTAAGCTAATGACAATGTAAATGCAAATTACATTTATTTATCTGTATTCAAAACCAAATCATAAATACAATTTTTTACATTTACAATGCCAATAGCTCTAACTTTTCCAAAGGCGAAACCATTGCATTGTAAATGCTTGTTTACAGTGTCTACATGTACCTATTGTGTTTGCTGAGCCATTTAATTCAAGGACTGCACTTATACGATATCCTCATTTAACTTCTTCAATTTGCTGAGTGTTTTTACTTGCACACTGTAATTTACTCAGCGCTTCCCTCGGTGTACAGAAAGTTGTACACTAGTTTTAGGTTTCACCTAAGGTGGAGCATGTGCTGTTGCTTGCAAAATATTTTGTTTGCTTGCAGGAGGTTTGAAGTCTGATGATTGCTTACCGTTGATTGGCCTTGTGATTACTCTCATTTCCTTGTTTCTCATTGGTCATCGCATGCTGGCTTTACTCCCTCTTCATGTGTTTATCACTCCCATGGAGCACGGCCCAATTACTGCTTTCTTGACCGGTGTCTGACAACGGCTTGCACTTTGAGAGGAACTTTTTTCTTTTCGTTGCAACACTTTATAAGAGTGCGGGTGTTTGCAGGCCCTCTCACCTACTGCCCTGCCGTCCATATTGCTTGCCCCCTCCCTCATTGCTGCTTGCTTGCCCTGTCCCACCAACTCCCTCCCATGGTATTGCTTGCTTGCCCCATCCCACTTGCCCCTTCCCGTATTGCTGCTAGGTTGGCCCATCCCACCCGCTCCCTTCCGCATTGTTGCTTGGGCATCCTATCCCACCCATCATTGTTGTTGCCTGCCATGTTGCTCCCACATTGATGTTGTGGTCCCATCGCTCCCACTTCCCTCCCTCATTGTAATTGATTTATTCGGTCCCTCCCATATTGGTGTTACTTTCCCTGTCCCCCCTGCCCTTTTCTGTGTTGTTGCTTGCACCATCCCTCTGGCCCATCCCTCGTTGTTGTTGCTTGACCCATCCCTCCCACACTGTTGTTGCTTGCTCCATTACTCCCTCTCCCTTTCTGTGTTGTTGTTGCTTGCCCCATCCATCCCGTCATCTTGTTGCATGCCCATCCCTCCCACCCCTACTGCATTTTTCTAGCCTTCTCCTCTGTCACCAGAAATAAAAGCACTATGACATGGCCTGCGCTGGCTGTGTCATAGATTTTTTTTTCAACTTTCACCCATGCTTCATAGCTGGTGCACTGCTTTACAATATGATTAAAATGCACTGACAATGTCAATAGCTCTTGCGTAGGCAATACATATTGTTTTTTCCAATGCTTGTTAGAAGCAGCAACCCTGAAATTGGGATGCTCTTGGAGAATGGTTGCCAGCCCTGGGAGGAATGGCCCAAAAGTTGCGGATGAGTCAGGAACGCATATATATGAGTGTGTTCACTGTTTACATATGTGAGGCAAGAAATGCCATGGTGCTTTGAAGTTTGTGAATGGATTGTGATTGTGTAAGTTGAGTTTGTAACATAAAAAATGTATTTGTGAAGCATAATTTGTTATCACAAGTGGGCTAGCTGGGATTGAAACCTGCGGCCATGGGGTTAAACAGTAGTACACTAAGACTAAAGACGCGGTCTTCCTAGAATGAAGGAGAAGGGGGGTGTAAGACCAGGCGGCTGGTGAAGTGTGACATAAAACATAGGCGGGCCTGACACAGCATGGGATGGATTAAACTCAGATCTGTGACTGGGGGTGAATGTTTTGCTATTGTGCAACATTCCGTCCATCAGCTTGTGTGTTTTGCTGTTTACCCTATGTGGGAAGGGTATGCCCAGACGTGGGTCCTGTGCTCACTACGCCACTGGAGTCAAGCTATCCTGGCTGATGAAGGTTGATAGCCAGAAACCGGTCCTAGGATGCTCGATTCCGGTCCAGGGAAGACATGGATTGGCAGTTTGGTCTGGACTGTTCCCATGAGGCACAGGGTCAAGACTGATTTGCATATGGCCATGTCTGAACTGGGGTGGCTTGGTGAGCAAAATAACGATGGAGTAAACCCAGATCTGTGACTGGGGGTGAATGTTTTGCCATTGTGCAACATTCCGTCCATCATCTTGTGTGTTTTACAGCATGGGATGTGCCAGGCAAGGCGATAAATGGGTTGAATGATCGTGATAATGTACTGCACCATATCCCATTGACCAGGCGATTGCGGTCTACTGTTATTACTGTGCCCCTGATGAAGTATAAGGCTTTTGTAATCCGCAGGTCTGAAAGCCAGGTTGAGTGAATGGTGTGTAACACAGTATTGAGGAATCTTGATTAACTTCTTTGTCAATAAGAAAATCCAGGCAAGTGATAGTTGCAATTAGATTTCACCTGAATGCAAAGCGAGGAAGTTCTGTGAGGTTGCAGCACGGCCCCAAATGTCTGCAGATTCGCAGAAGCGAAAATCCCTGCTATTTTATGAGTTGGTAGATGCTAATACCCAAGTTTGCATTGTTTCAAATTCCTACTTGAAAAATAGCTTTCATGTTGAAGACCATATATAGAGCATTTGAACCAGTGGTATTTGAGTACAGACTTCACAATACCAACCTGACAACAATACCA
>NW_028249415.1:0-84418 GCF_964263255.1 Lissotriton vulgaris
TGAACGTCAGTTCACATTTGTAGGTGGATCATCAGTGTTAGAGCTAAAATTAGCATGTTTAAAGTGATTTTCATGCTTCCAGGGGCCCAAAACACAAGATTTATGGAATGGTTAAAAGTGCATGAAAATGGCCAATTTGATCACTCTGAGTTCTCAAAAAGGGTTTCTTCACCCCGGGAAGTTAATTAAATACCATTTGGAGGCATTTAATGTTAGAGCAAAACGGCTGATTTTCGACAAAAGAGATAACACCCCCCCATTACGTCATGCTTCAGAAATGTGGAAAATGTCCGTTTTCAAATGTTTTATTTTGAACGTCAGTTCACATTTGTAGGTGGATCATCAGTGTTAGAGCTAAAATTAGCATGTTTAAAGTGATTTTCATGCTTCCAGGGGCCCAAAACACAAGATTTATGGAATGGTTAAAAGTGCATGAAAATGGCCAATTTACTCACTCTGAGTTCTCAAAAAGGGTTTCTTCACCCCGGGAAGTTAATTAAATACCATTTGGAGGCATTTAATGTTCGAGCAAAAACGGCTGATTTTCGACAAAAGAGATAACACCCCCCATTACGTCATGCTTCAGAAATGTGGAAAATGGTCCGTTTTCAAATGTTTTATTTTTGAACGTCAGTTCACATTTGTAGGTGGATCATCAGTGTTAGAGCTAAAATTAGCATGTTTAAAGTGATTTTCATGCTTCCAGGGGCCCAAAACACAAGATTTATGGAATGGTTAAAAGTGCATGAAAATGGCCAATTTACTCACTCTGAGTTCTCAAAAAGGGTTTCTTCACCCCGGGAAGTTAATTAAATACCATTTGGAGGCATTTAATGTTCGAGCAAAACGGCTGATTTTCGACAAAAGAGATAACACCCCCCCATTACGTCATGCTTCAGAAATGTGGAAAATGGTCCGTTTTCAAATGTTTTATTTTTGAACGTCAGTTCACATTTGTAGGTGGATCATCAGTGTTAGAGCTAAAATTAGCATGTTTAAAGTGATTTTCATGCTTCCAGGGGCCCAAAACACAAGATTTATGGAATGGTTAAAAGTGCATGAAAATGGCCAATTTACTCACTCTGAGTTCTCAAAAGGGTTTCTTCAGGGAAGTTAATTAAATACCATTTGGAGGCATTTAATGTTCGAGCAAAAACGGCTGATTTTCGACAAAAGAGATAACACCCCCCCATTACGTCATGCTTCAGAAATGTGGAAAATGGTCCGTTTTCAAATGTTTTATTTTTGAACGTCAGTTCACATTTGTAGGTGGATCATCAGTGTTAGAGCTAAAATTAGCATGTTTAAAGTGATTTTCATGCTTCCAGGGGCTCGGGAAGTTAATTAAATACCATTTGGAGGCATTTAATGTTAGAGCAAAAACGGCTGATTTTCGACAAAAGAGATAACACCCCCCCATTACGTCATGCTTCAGAAATGTGGAAAATGGTCCGTTTTCAAATGTTTTATTTTTGAACGTCAGTTCACATTTGTAGGTGGATCATCAGTGTTAGAGCTAAAATTAGCATGTTTAAAGTGATTTTCATGCTTCCAGGGGCTCGGGAAGTTAATTAAATACCATTTGGAGGCATTTAATGTTCGAGCAAAAACGGCTGATTTTCGACAAAAGAGATAACACCCCCCATTACGTCATGCTTCAGAAATGTGGAAAATGGTCCGTTTTCAAATGTTTTATTTTTGAACGTCAGTTCACATTTGTAGGTGGATCATCAGTGTTAGAGCTAAAATTAGCATGTTTAAAGTGATTTTCATGCTTCCAGGGGCCCAAAACACAAGATTTATGGAATGGTTAAAAGTGCATGAAAATGGCCAATTTACTCACTCTGAGTTCTCAAAAAGGGTTTCTTCACCCCGGGAAGTTAATTAAATACCATTTGGAGGCATTTAATGTTCGAGCAAAAACGGCTGATTTTCGACAAAAGAGATAACACCCCCCCATTACGTCATGCTTCAGAAATGTGGAAAATGGTCCGTTTTCAAATGTTTTATTTTTGAACGTCAGTTCACATTTGTACGTGGATCATCAGTGTTAGAGCTAAAATTAGCATGTTTAAAGTGATTTTCATGCTTCCAGGGGCTCGGGAAGTTAATTAAATACCATTTGGAGGCATTTAATGTTCGAGCAAAAACGGCTGATTTTCGACAAAAGAGATAACACCCCCCCATTACGTCATGCTTCAGAAATGTGGAAAATGGTCCATTTTCAAATGTTTTATTTTTGAACGTCAGTTCACGTTTGTAGGTGGATCATCAGTGTTAGAGCTAAAATTAGCATGTTTAAAGTGATTTTCATGCTTCCAGGGGCTCGGGAAGTTAATTAAATACCATTTGGAGGCATTTAATGTTCGAGCAAAAACGGCTGATTTTCGACAAAAGAGATAACACCCCCCCATTACGTCATGCTTCAGAAATGTGGAAAATGGTCCGTTTTCAAATGTTTTATTTTTGAACGTCAGTTCACATTTGTAGGTGGATCATCAGTGTTAGAGCTAAAATTAGCATGTTTAAAGTGATTTTCATGCTTCCAGGGGCCCAAAACACAAGATTTATGGAATGGTTAAAAGTGCATGAAAATGGCCAATTTACTCACTCTGAGTTCTCAAAAAGAGTTTCTTCACCCCGGGAAGTTAATTAAATACCATTTGGAGGCATTTAATGTTCGAGCAAAAATGGCTGATTTTCGACAAAAGAGATAACACCCCCCCCCATTACGTCATGCTTCAGAAATGTGGAAAATGGTCCGTTTTCAAATGTTTTATTTTTGAACGTCAGTTCACATTTGTAGGTGGATCATCAGTGTTAGAGCTAAAATTAGCATGTTTAACGTGATTTTCATGCTTCCAGGGGCTCGGGAAGTTAATTAAATACCATTTGGAGGCATTTAATGTTCGAGCAAAAACGGCTGATTTTCGACAAAAGAGATAACACCCCCCCATTACGTCATGCTTCAGAAATGTGGAAAATGGTCCGTTTTCAAATGTTTTATTTTTGAACATCAGTTCACATTTGTAGGTGGATCATCAGTGTTAGAGCTAAAATTAGCATGTTTAAAGTGATTTTCATGCTTCCAGGGGCCCAAAACACAAGATTTATGGAATGGTTAAAAGTGCATGAAAATGGCCAATTTACTCACTCTGAGTTCTCAAAAAGGGTTTCTTCACCCCGGGAAGTTAATTAAATACCATTTGGAGGCATTTAATGTTAGAGCAAAAACGGCTGATTTTCGACAAAAGAGATAACACCCCCCCATTACGTCATGCTTCAGAAATGTGGAAAATGGTCCGTTTTCAAATGTTTTATTTTTGAACGTCAGTTCACATTTGTAGGTGGATCATCAGTGTTAGAGCTAAAATTAGCATGTTTAAAGTGATTTTCATGCTTCCAGGGGCCCAAAACACAAGATTTATGGAATGGTTAAAAGTGCATGAAAATGGCCAATTTACTCACTCTGAGTTCTCAAAAAGGGTTTCTTCACCCCGGGAAGTTAATTAAATACCATTTGGAGGCATTTAATGTTAGAGCAAAAACGGCTGATTTTCGACAAAAGAGATAACACCCCCCCATTACGTCATGCTTCAGAAATGTGGAAAATGGTCCGTTTTCAAATGTTTTATTTTTGAACGTCAGTTCACATTTGTAGGTGGATCATCAGTGTTAGAGCTAAAATTAGCATGTTTAAAGTGATTTTCATGCTTCCAGGGGCTCGGGAAGTTAATTAAATACCATTTGGAGGCATTTAATGTTCGAGCAAAAACGGCTGATTTTCGACAAAAGAGATAACACCCCCCCATTACGTCATGCTTCAGAAATGTGGAAAATGGTCCGTTTTCAAATGTTTTATTTTTGAACGTCAGTTCACATTTGTAGGTGGATCATCAGTGTTAGAGCTAAAATTAGCATGTTTAAAGTGATTTTCATGCTTCCAGGGGCCCAAAACACAAGATTTATGGAATTGTTAAAAGTGCATGAAAATGGCCAATTTACTCACTCTGAGTTCTCAAAAAGGGTTTCTTCACCCCGGGAAGTTAATTAAATACCATTTGGAGGCATTTAATGTTCGAGCAAAAACGGCTGATTTTCGACAAAAGAGATAACACCCCCCCATTACGTCATGCTTCAGAAATGTGGAAAATGGTCCGTTTTCAAATGTTTTATTTTTGAACGTCAGTTCACATTTGTAGGTGGATCATCAGTGTTAGAGCTAAAATTAGCATGTTTAAAGTGATTTTCATGCTTCCAGGGGCCCAAAACACAAGATTTATGGAATGGTTAAAAGTGCATGAAAATGGCCAATTTAATCACTCTGAGTTCTCAAAAAGGGTTTCTTCACCCCGGGAAGTTAATTAAATACCATTTGGAAGCATTTAATGTTAGAGCAAAAACGGCTGATTTTCGACAAAAGAGATAACACCCCCCCATTACGTCATGCTTCAGAAATGTGGAAAATGGTCCGTTTTCAAATGTTTTATTTTTGAACGTCAGTTCACATTTGTAGGTGGATCATCAGTGTTAGAGCTAAAATTAGCATGTTTAAAGTGATTTTCATGCTTCCAGGGGCCCAAAACACAAGATTTATGGAATGGTTAAAAGTGCATGAAAATGGCCAATTTACTCACTCTGAGTTCTCAAAAAGGGTTTCTTCACCCCGGGAAGTTAATTAAATACCATTTGGAGGCATTTAATGTTCGAGCAAAAACGGCTGATTTTCGACAAAAGAGATAACACCCCCCCATTACGTCATGCTTCAGAAATGTGGAAAATGGTCCGTTTTCAAATGTTTTATTTTTGAACGTCAGTTCACATTTGTAGGTGGATCATCAGTGTTAGAGCTAAAATTAGCATGTTTAAAGTGATTTTCATGCTTCCAGGGGCCCAAAACACAAGATTTATGGAATGGTTAAAAGTGCATGAAAATGGCCAATTTACTCACTCTGAGTTCTCAAAAAGGGTTTCTTCACCCCGGGAAGTTAATTAAATACCATTTGGAGGCATTTAATGTTCGAGCAAAAACGGCTGATTTTCGACAAAAGAGATAACACCCCCCCATTACGTCATGCTTCAGAAATGTGGAAAATGGTCCGTTTTCAAATGTTTTATTTTTGAACGTCAGTTCACATTTGTAGGTGGATCATCAGTGTTAGAGCTAAAATTAGCATGTTTAAAGTGATTTTCATGCTTCCAGGGGCCCAAAACACAAGATTTATGGAATGGTTAAAAGTGCATGAAAATGGCCAATTTACTCACTCTGAGTTCTCAAAAAGGGTTTCTTCACCCCGGGAAGTTAATTAAATACCATTTGGAGGCATTTAATGTTCGAGCAAAAACGGCTGATTTTCGACAAAAGAGATAAAACCCCCCCATTACGTCATGCTTCAGAAATGTGGAAAATGGTCCGTTTTCAAATGTTTTATTTTTGAACGTCAGTTCACATTTGTAGGTGGATCATCAGTGTTAGAGCTAAAATTAGCATGTTTAAAGTGATTTTCATGCTTCCAGGGGCTCGGGAAGTTAATTAAATACCATTTGGAGGCATTTAATGTTAGAGCAAAAACGGCTGATTTTCGACAAAAGAGATAACACCCCCCCATTACGTCATGCTTCAGAAATGTGGAAAATGGTCCGTTTTCAAATGTTTTATTTTTGAACGTCAGTTCACATTTGTAGGTGGATCATCAGTGTTAGAGCTAAAATTAGCATGTTTAAAGTGATTTTCATGCTTCCAGGGGCCCAAAACACAAGATTTATGGAATGGTTAAAAGTGCATGAAAATGGCCAATTTACTCACTCTGAGTTCTCAAAAAGGGTTTCTTCACCCCGGGAAGTTAATTAAATACCATTTGGAGGCATTTAATGTTCGAGCAAAAACGGCTGATTTTCGACAAAAGAGATAACACCCCCCCATTACGTCATGCTTCAGAAATGTGGAAAATGGTCCGTTTTCAAATGTTTTATTTTTGAACGTCAGTTCACATTTGTAGGTGGATCATCAGTGTTAGAGCTAAAATTAGCATGTTTAAAGTGATTTTCATGCTTCCAGGGGCCCAAAACACAAGATTTATGGAATGGTTAAAAGTGCATGAAAATGGCCAATTTACTCACTCTGAGTTCTCAAAAAGGGTTTCTTCACCCCGGGAAGTTAATTAAATACCATTTGGAGGCATTTAATGTTAGAGCAAAAACGGCTGATTTTCGACAAAAGAGATAACACCCCCCCATTACGTCATGCTTCAGAAATGTGGAAAATGGTCCGTTTTCAAATGTTTTATTTTTGAACGTCAGTTCACATTTGTAGGTGGATCATCAGTGTTAGAGCTAAAATTAGCATGTTTAAAGTGATTTTCATGCTTCCAGGGGCCCAAAACACAAGATTTATGGAATGGTTAAAAGTGCATGAAAATGGCCAATTTACTCACTCTGAGTTCTCAAAAAGGGTTTCTTCACCCCGGGAAGTTAATTAAATACCATTTGGAGGCATTTAATGTTAGAGCAAAAACGGCAGATTTTCGACAAAAGAGCTAACACCCCCCCATTACGTCATGCTTCAGAAATGTGGAAAATGGTCCGTTTTCAAATGTTTTATTTTTGAACGTCAGTTCACATTTGTAGGTGGATCATCAGTGTTAGAGCTAAAATTAGCATGTTTAAAGTGATTTTCATGCTTCTTGGGGCCCAAAACACAAGATTTATGGAATGGTTAAAAGTGCATGAAAATGGCCAATTTACTCACTCTGAGTTCTCAAAAAGGGTTTCTTCACCCCGGGAAGTTAATTAAATACCATTTGGAGGCATTTAATGTTAGAGCAAAAACGGCTGATTTTCGACAAAAGAGATAACACCCCCCCATTACGTCATGCTTCAGAAATGTGGAAAATGGTCCGTTTTCAAATGTTTTATTTTTGAACGTCAGTTCACATTTGTAGGTGGATCATCAGTGTTAGAGCTAAAATTAGCATGTTTAAAGTGATTTTCATGCTTCCAGGGGCCCAAAACACAAGATTTATGGAATGGTTAAAAGTGCATGAAAATGGCCAATTTACTCACTCTGAGTTCTCAAAAAGGGTTTCTTCACCCCGGGAAGTTAATTAAATACCATTTGGAGGCATTTAATGTTCGAGCAAAAACGGCTGATTTTCGACAAAAGAGATAACATCCCCCCATTACGTCATGCTTCAGAAATGTGGAAAATGGTCCGTTTTCAAATGTTTTATTTTTGAACGTCAGTTCACATTTGTAGGTGGATCATCAGTGTTAGAGCTAAAATTAGCATGTTTAAAGTGATTTTCATGCTTCCAGGGGCTCGGGAAGTTAATTAAATACCATTTGGAGGCATTTAATGTTAGAGCAAAAACGGCTGATTTTCGACAAAAGAGATAACACCCCCCCATTACGTCATGCTTCAGAAATGTGGAAAATGGTCCGTTTTCAAATGTTTTATTTTTGAACGTCAGTTCACATTTGTAGGTGGATCATCAGTGTTAGAGCTAAAATGAGCATGTTTAAAGTGATTTTCATGCTTCCAGGGGCTCGGGAAGTTAATTAAATACCATTTGGAGGCATTTAATGTTCGAGCAAAAACGGCTGATTTTCGACAAAAGAGCTAACACCCCCCCATTACGTCATGCTTCAGAAATGTGGAAAATGGTCCGTTTTCAAATGTTTTATTTTTGAACGTCAGTTCACATTTGTAGGTGGATCATCAGTGTTAGAGCTAAAATTAGCATGTTTAAAGTGATTTTCATGCTTCCCGGGGCTCGGGAAGTTAATTAAATACCATTTGGAGGCATTTAATGTTCGAGCAAAAACGGCTGATTTTCGACAAAAGAGATAACACCCCCCCATTACGTCATGCTTCAGAAATGTGGAAAATGGTCCGTTTTCAAATGTTTTATTTTTGAACGTCAGTTCACATTTGTAGGTGGATCATCAGTGTTAGAGCTAAAATTAGCATGTTTAAAGTGATTTTCATGCTTCCAGGGGCTCGGGAAGTTAATTAAATACCATTTGGAGGCATTTAATGTTCGAGCAAAAACGGCTGATTTTCGACAAAAGAGATAACACCCCCCCATTACGTCATGCTTCAGAAATGTGGAAAATGGTCCGTTTTCAAATGTTTTATTTTTGAACGTCAGTTCACATTTGTAGGTGGATCATCAGTGTTAGAGCTAAAATTAGCATGTTTAAAGTGATTTTCATGCTTCCAGGGGCTCGGGAAGTTAATTAAATACCATTTGGAGGCATTTAATGTTCGAGCAAAAACGGCTGATTTTCGACAAAAGAGATAACACCCCCCCATTACGTCATGCTTCAGAAATGTGGAAAATGGTCCGTTTTCAAATGTTTTATTTTTGAACGTCAGTTCACATTTGTAGGTGGATCATCAGTGTTAGAGCTAAAATTAGCATGTTTAAAGTGATTTTCATGCTTCCAGGGGCCCAAAACACAAGATTTATGGAATGGTTAAAAGTGCATGAAAATGGCCAATTTACTCACTCTGAGTTCTCAAAAAGGGTTTCTTCACCCCGGGAAGTTAATTAAATACCATTTGGAGGCATTTAATGTTAGAGCAAAAACGGCTGATTTTCGACAAAAGAGAAAACACCCCCCCATTACGTCATGCTTCAGAAATGTGGAAATTGGTCCGTTTTCAAATGTTTTATTTTTGAACGTCAGTTCACATTTGTAGGTGGATCATCAGTGTTAGAGCTAAAATTAGCATGTTTAAAGTGATTTTCATGCTTCCAGGGGCTCGGGAAGTTAATTAAATACCATTTGGAGGCATTTAATGTTAGAGCAAAAACAGCTGATTTTCGACAAAAGAGATAACACCCCCCCATTACGTCATGCTTCAGAAATGTGGAAAATGGTCCGTTTTCAAATGTTTTATTTTTGAACGTCAGTTCACATTTGTAGGTGGATCATCAGTGTTAGAGCTAAAATTAGCATGTTTAAAGTGATTTTCATGCTTCCAGGGGCCCAAAACACAAGATTTATGGAATGGTTAAAAGTGCATGAAAATGGCCAATTTACTCACTCTGAGTTCTCAAAAAGGGTTTCTTCACCCCGGGAAGTTAATTAAATACCATTTGGAGGCATTTAATGTTAGAGCAAAAACGGCTGATTTTCGACAAAAGAGATAACACCCCCCCATTACGTCATGCTTCAGAAATGTGGAAAATGGTCCGTTTTCAAATGTTTTATTTTTGAACGTCAGTTCACATTTGTAGGTGGATCATCAGTGTTAGAGCTAAAATTAGCATGTTTAAAGTGATTTTCATGCTTCCAGGGGCCCAAAACACAAGATTTATGGAATGGTTAAAAGTGCATGAAAATGGCCAATTTACTCACTCTGAGTTCTCAAAAAAGGTTTCTTCACCCCGGGAAGTTAATTAAATACCATTTGGAGGCATTTAATGTTCGAGCAAAAACGGCTGATTTTCGACAAAAGAGATAACACCCCCCATTACGTCATGCTTCAGAAATGTGGAAAATGGTCCGTTTTCAAATGTTTTATTTTTGAACGTCAGTTCACATTTGTAGGTGGATCATCAGTGTTAGAGCTAAAATTAGCATGTTTAAAGTGATTTTCATGCTTCCAGGGGCCCAAAACACAAGATTTATGGAATGGTTAAAAGTGCATGAAAATGGCCAATTTACTCACTCTGAGTTCTCAAAAAGGGTTTCTTCACCTCGGGAAGTTAATTAAATACCATTTGGAGGCATTTAATGTTCGAGCAAAAACGGCTGATTTTCGACAAAAGAGATAACACCCCCCCATTACGTCATGCTTCAGAAATGTGGAAAATGGTCCGTTTTCAAATGTTTTATTTTTGAACGTCAGTTCACATTTGTAGGTGGATCATCAGTGTTAGAGCTAAAATTAGCATGTTTAAAGTGATTTTCATGCTTCCAGGGGCCCAAAACACAAGATTTATGGAATGGTTAAAAGTGCATGAAAATGGCCAATTTACTCACTCTGAGTTCTCAAAAAGGGTTTCTTCACCCCGGGAAGTTAATTAAATACCATTTGGAGGCATTTAATGTTCGAGCAAAAACGGCTGATTTTCGACAAAAGAGATAACACCCCCCCATTACGTCATGCTTCAGAAATGTGGAAAATGGTCCGTTTTCAAATGTTTTATTTTTGAACGTCAGTTCACATTTGTAGGTGGATCATCAGTGTTAGAGCTAAAATTAGCATGTTTAAAGTGATTTTCATGCTCCCAGGGGCTCGGGAAGTTAATTAAATACCATTTGGAGGCATTTAATGTTCGAGCAAAAACGGCTGATTTTCGACAAAAGAGATAACACCCCCCCATTACGTCATGCTTCAGAAATGTGGAAAATGGTCCGTTTTCAAATGTTTTATTTTTTAACGTCAGTTCACATTTGTAGGTGGATCATCAGTGTTAGAGCTAAAATTAGCATGTTTAAAGTGATTTTCATGCTTCCAGGGGCCCAAAACACAAGATTTATGGAATGATTAAAAGTGCATGAAAATGGCCAATTTACTCACTCTGAGTTCTCAAAAAGGGTTTCTTCACCCCGGGAAGTTAATTAAATACCATTTGGAGGCATTTAATGTTCGAGCAAAAACGGCTGATTTTCGACAAAAGAGATAACACCCCCCCATTACGTCATGCTTCAGAAATGTGGAAAATGGTCCGTTTTCAAATGTTTTATTTTTGAACGTCAGTTCACATTTGTAGGTGGATCATTAGTGTTAGAGCTAAAATTAGCATGTTTAAAGTGATTTTCATGCTTCCAGGGGCTCGGGAAGTTAATTAAATACCATTTGGAGGCATTTAATGTTCGAGCAAAAACGGCTGATTTTCGACAAAAGAGATAACACCCCCCCATTACGTCATGCTTCAGAAATGTGGAAAATGGTCCGTTTTCAAATGTTTTATTTTTGAACGTCAGTTCACATTTGTAGGTGGATCATCAGTGTTAGAGCTAAAATTAGCATGTTTAAAGTGATTTTCATGCTTCCAGGGGCTCGGGAAGTTAATTAAATACCATTTGGAGGCATTTAATGTTCGAGCAAAAACGGCTGATTTTCGACAAAAGAGATAACACCCCCCCATTACGTCATGCTTCAGAAATGTGGAAAATGGTCCGTTTTCAAATGTTTTATTTTTGAACGTCAGTTCACATTTGTAGGTGGATCATCAGTGTTAGAGCTAAAATTAGCATGTTTAAAGTGATTTTCATGCTTCCAGGGGCTCGGGAAGTTAATTAAATACCATTTGGAGGCATTTAATGTTCGAGCAAAAACGGCTGATTTTCGACAAAAGAGATAACACCCCCCCATTACGTCATGCTTCAGAAATGTGGAAAATGGTCCGTTTTCAAATGTTTTATTTTTGAACGTCAGTTCACATTTGTAGGTGGATCATCAGTGTTAGAGCTAAAATTAGCATGTTTAAAGTGATTTTCATGCTTCCAGGGGCTCGGGAAGTTAATTAAATACCATTTGGAGGCATTTAATGTTCGAGCAAAAACGGCTGATTTTCGACAAAAGAGATAACACCCCCCCATTACGTCATGCTTCAGAAATGTGGAAAATGGTCCGTTTTCAAATGTTTTATTTTTGAACGTCAGTTCACATTTGTAGGTGGATCATCAGTGTTAGAGCTAAAATTAGCATGTTTAAAGTGATTTTCATGCTTCCAGGGGCCCAAAACACAAGATTTATGGAATGGTTAAAAGTGCATGAAAATGGCCAATTTACTCACTCTGAGTTCTCAAAAAGGGTTTCTTCACCCCGGGAAGTTAATTAAATACCATTTGGAGGCATTTAATGTTCGAGCAAAAACGGCTGATTTTCGACAAAAGAGATAACACCCCCCCATTACGTCATGCTTCAGAAATGTGGAAAATGGTCCGTTTTCAAATGTTTTATTTTTGAACGTCAGTTCACATTTGTAGGTGGATCATCAGTGTTAGAGCTAAAATTAGCATGTTTAAAGTGATTTTCATGCTTCCAGGGGCCCAAAACACAAGATTTATGGAATGGTTAAAAGTGCATGAAAATGGCCAATTTACTCACTCTGAGTTCTCAAAAAGGGTTTCTTCACCCCGGGAAGTTAATTAAATACCATTTGGAGGCATTTAATGTTCGAGCAAAAACGGCTGATTTTCGACAAAAGAGATAACACCCCCCCATTACGTCATGCTTCAGAAATGTGGAAAATGGTCCGTTTTCAAATGTTTTATTTTTGAACGTCAGTTCACATTTGTAGGTGGATCATCAGTGTTAGAGCTAAAATTAGCATGTTTAAAGTGATTTTCATGCTTCCAGGGGCCCAAAACACAAGATTTATGGAATGGTTAAAAGTGCATGAAAATGGCCAATTTACTCACTCTGAGTTCTCAAAAAGGGTTTCTTCACCCCGGGAAGTTAATTAAATACCATTTGGAGGCATTTAATGTTCGAGCAAAAACGGCTGATTTTCGACAAAAGAGATAACACCCCCCCATTACGTCATGCTTCAGAAATGTGGAAAATGGTCCGTTTTCAAATGTTTTATTTTTGAACGTCAGTTCACATTTGTAGGTGGATCATCAGTGTTAGAGCTAAAATTAGCATGTTTAAAGTGATTTTCATGCTTCCAGGGGCCCAAAACACAAGATTTATGGAATGGTTAAAAGTGCATGAAAATGGCCAATTTACTCACTCTGAGTTCTCAAAAAGGGTTTCTTCACCCCGGGAAGTTAATTAAATACCATTTGGAGGCATTTAATGTTCGAGCAAAAACGGCTGATTTTCGACAAAAGAGATAACACCCCCCCATTACGTCATGCTTCAGAAATGTGGAAAATGGTCCGTTTTCAAATGTTTTATTTTTGAACGTCAGTTCACATTTGTAGGTGGATCATCAGTGTTAGAGCTAAAATTAGCATGTTTAAAGTGATTTTCATGCTTCCAGGGGCCCAAAACACAAGATTTATGGAATGGTTAAAAGTGCATGAAAATGGCCAATTTACTCACTCTGAGTTCTCAAAAAGGGTTTCTTCACCCCGGGAAGTTAATTAAATACCATTTGGAGGCATTTAATGTTCGAGCAAAAACGGCTGATTTTTGACAAAAGAGATAACACCCCCCCATTACGTCATGCTTCAGAAATGTGGAAAATGGTCCGTTTTCAAATGTTTTATTTTTGAACGTCAGTTCACATTTGTAGGTGGATCATCAGTGTTAGAGCTAAAATTAGCATGTTTAAAGTGATTTTCATGCTTCCAGGGGCTCGGGAAGTTAATTAAATACCATTTGGAGGCATTTAATGTTCGAGCAAAAACGGCTGATTTTCGACAAAAGAGATAACACCCCCCCATTACGTCATGCTTCAGAAATGTGGAAAATGGTCCGTTTTCAAATGTTTTATTTTTGAACGTCAGTTCACATTTGTAGGTGGATCATCAGTGTTAGAGCTAAAATTAGCATGTTTAAAGTGATTTTCATGCTTCCAGGGGCTCGGGAAGTTAATTAAATACCATTTGGAGGCATTTAATGTTCGAGCAAAAACGGCTGATTTTCGACAAAAGAGATAACACCCCCCCATTACGTCATGCTTCAGAAATGTGGAAAATGGTCCG
Source organism: Lissotriton vulgaris (assembly GCF_964263255.1). Classification (NCBI taxonomy): domain Eukaryota; kingdom Metazoa; phylum Chordata; class Amphibia; order Caudata; family Salamandridae; genus Lissotriton; species Lissotriton vulgaris. Next base: position 13,618 of record NW_028249415.1, read on the forward strand.
TTTTCAAATGTTTTATTTTTGAACGTCAGTTCACATTTGTAGGTGGATCATCAGTGTTAGAGCTAAAATTAGCATGTTTAAAGTGATTTTCATGCTTCCAGGGGCTCGGGAAGTTAATTAAATACCATTTGGAGGCATTTAATGTTCGAGCAAAAACGGCTGATTTTCGACAAAAGAGATAACACCCCCCCATTACGTCATGCTTCAGAAATGTGGAAAATGGTCCGTTTTCAAATGTTTTATTTTTGAACGTCAGTTCACATTTGTAGGTGGATCATCAGTGTTAGAGCTAAAATTAGCATGTTTAAAGTGATTTTCATGCTTCCAGGGGCTCGGGAAGTTAATTAAATACCATTTGGAGGCATTTAATGTTTGAGCAAAAACGGCTGATTTTCGACAAAAGAGATAACACCCCCCCATTACGTCATGCTTCAGAAATGTGGAAAATGGTCCGTTTTCAAATGTTTTATTTTTGAACGTCAGTTCACATTTGTAGGTGGATCATCAGTGTTAGAGCTAAAATTAGCATGTTTAAAGTGATTTTCATGCTTCCAGGGGCCCAAAACACAAGATTTATGGAATGGTTAAAAGTGCATGAAAATGGCCAATTTACTCACTCTGAGTTCTCAAAAAGGGTTTCTTCACCCCGGGAAGTTAATTAAATACCATTTGGAGGCATTTAATGTTCGAGCAAAAACGGCTGATTTTCGACAAAAGAGATAACACCCCCCCATTACGTCATGCTTCAGAAATGTGGAAAATGGTCCGTTTTCAAATGTTTTATTTTTGAACGTCAGTTCACATTTGTAGGTGGATCATCAGTGTTAGAGCTAAAATTAGCATGTTTAAAGTGATTTTCATGCTTCCAGGGGCCCAAAACACAAGATTTATGGAATGGTTAAAAGTGCATGAAAATGGCCAATTTACTCACTCTGAGTTCTCAAAAAGGGTTTCTTCACCCCGGGAAGTTAATTAAATACCATTTGGAGGCATTTAATGTTCGAGCAAAAACGGCTGATTTTCGACAAAAGAGATAACACCCCCCCATTACGTCATGCTTCAGAAATGTGGAAAATGGTCCGTTTTCAAATGTTTTATTTTTGAACGTCAGTTCACATTTGTAGGTGGATCATCAGTGTTAGAGCTAAAATTAGCATGTTTAAAGTGATTTTCATGCTTCCAGGGGCCCAAAACACAAGATTTATGGAATGGTTAAAAGTGCATGAAAATGGCCAATTTACTCACTCTGAGTTCTCAAAAAGGGTTTCTTCACCCCGGGAAGTTAATTAAATACCATTTGGAGGCATTTAATGTTCGAGCCAAAACGGCTGATTTTCGACAAAAGAGATAACACCCCCCCATTACGTCATGCTTCAGAAATGTGGAAAATGGTCCGTTTTCAAATGTTTTATTTTTGAACGTCAGTTCAAATTTGTAGGTGGATCATCAGTGTTAGAGCTAAAATTAGCATGTTTAAAGTGATTTTCATGCTTCCAGGGGCCCAAAACACAAGATTTATGGAATGGTTAAAAGTGCATGAAAATGGCCAATTTACTCACTCTGAGTTCTCAAAAAGGGTTTCTTCACCCCGGGAAGTTAATTAAATACCATTTGGAGGCATTTAATGTTCGAGCCAAAACGGCTGATTTTCGACAAAAGAGATAACACCCCCCCATTACGTCATGCTTCAGAAATGTGGAAAATGGTCCGTTTTCAAATGTTTTATTTTTGAACGTCAGTTCACATTTGTAGGTGGATCATCAGTGTTAGAGCTAAAATTAGCATGTTTAAAGTGATTTTCATGCTTCCAGGGGCCCAAAACACAAGATTTATGGAATGGTTAAAAGTGCATGAAAATGGCCAATTTACTCACTCTGAGTTCTCAAAAAGGGTTTCTTCACCCCGGGAAGTTAATTAAATACCATTTGGAGGCATTTAATGTTCGAGCAAAAACGGCTGATTTTCGACAAAAGAGATAACACCCCCCCATTACGTCATGCTTCAGAAATGTGGAAAATGGTCCGTTTTCAAATGTTTTATTTTTGAACGTCAGTTCACATTTGTACGTGGATCATCAGTGTTAGAGCTAAAATTAGCATGTTTAAAGTGATTTTCATGCTTCCAGGGGCTCGGGAAGTTAATTAAATACCATTTGGAGGCATTTAATGTTCGAGCAAAAACGGCTGATTTTCGACAAAAGAGATAACACCCCCCCATTACGTCATGCTTCAGAAATGTGGAAAATGGTCCGTTTTCAAATGTTTTATTTTTGAACGTCAGTTCACATTTGTAGGTGGATCATCAGTGTTAGAGCTAAAATTAGCATGTTTAAAGTGATTTTCATGCTTCCAGGGGCCCAAAACACAAGATTTATGGAATGGTTAAAAGTGCATGAAAATGGCCAATTTACTCACTCTGAGTTCTCAAAAAGGGTTTCTTCACCCCGGGAAGTTAATTAAATACCATTTGGAGGCATTTAATGTTCGAGCAAAAACGGCTGATTTTCCACAAAAGAGATAACACCCCCCCATTACGTCATGCTTCAGAAATGTGGAAAATGGTCCGTTTTCAAATGTTTTATTTTTGAATGTCAGTTCACATTTGTAGGTGGATCATCAGTGTTAGAGCTAAAATTAGCATGTTTAAAGTGATTTTCATGCTTCCAGGGGCTCGGGAATTTAATTAAATACCATTTGGAGGCATTTAATGTTCGAGCAAAAACGGCTGATTTTCGACAAAAGAGATAACACCCCCCCATTACGTCATGCTTCAGAAATGTGGAAAATGGTCCGTTTTCAAATGTTTTATTTTTGAACGTCAGTTCACATTTGTAGGTGGATCATCAGTGTTAGAGCTAAAATTAGCATGTTTAAAGTGATTTTCATGCTTCCAGGGGCTCGGGAAGTTAATTAAATACCATTTGGAGGCATTTAATGTTCGAGCAAAAACGGCTGATTTTCGACAAAAGAGATAACACCCCCCCATTACGTCATGCTTCAGAAATGTGGAAAATGGTCCGTTTTCAAATGTTTTATTTTTGAACGTCAGTTCACATTTGTAGGTGGATCATCAGTGTTAGAGCTAAAATTAGCATGTTTAAAGTGATTTTCATGCTTCCAGGGGTCGGGAAGTTAATTAAATACCATTTGGAGGCATTTAATGTTCGAGCAAAAACGGCTGATTTTCGACAAAAGAGATAACACCCCCCCATTACGTCATGCTTCAGAAATGTGGAAAATGGTCCGTTTTCAAATGTTTTATTTTTGAACGTCAGTTCACATTTGTAGGTGGATCATCAGTGTTAGAGCTAAAATTAGCATGTTTAAAGTGATTTTCATGCTTCCAGGGGCCCAAAACACAAGATTTATGGAATGGTTAAAAGTGCATGAAAATGGCCAATTTACTCACTCTGAGTTCTCAAAAAGGGTTTCTTCACCCCGGGAAGTTAATTAAATACCATTTGGAGGCATTTAATGTTCGAGCAAAAACGGCTGATTTTCGACAAAAGAGATAACACCCCCCCATTACGTCATGCTTCAGAAATGTGGAAAATGGTCCGTTTTCAAATGTTTTATTTTTGAACGTCAGTTCACATTTGTAGGTGGATCATCAGTGTTAGAGCTAAAATTAGCATGTTTAAAGTGATTTTCATGCTTCCAGGGGCCCAAAACACAAGATTTATGGAATGGTTAAAAGTGCATGAAAATGGCCAATTTACTCACTCTGAGTTCTCAAAAAGGGTTTCTTCACCCCGGGAAGTTAATTAAATACCATTTGGAGGCATTTAATGTTCGAGCAAAAACGGCTGATTTTCGACAAAAGAGATAACACCCCCCCATTACGTCATGCTTCAGAAATGTGGAAAATGGTCCGTTTTCAAATGTTTTATTTTTGAACGTCAGTTCACATTTGTAGGTGGATCATCAGTGTTAGAGCTAAAATCAGCATGTTTAAAGTGATTTTCATGCTTCCAGGGGCCCAAAACACAAGATTTATGGAATGGTTAAAAGTGCATGAAAATGGCCAATTTACTCACTCTGAGTTCTCAAAAAGGGTTTCTTCACCCCGGGAAGTTAATTAAATACCATTTGGAGGCATTTAATGTTCGAGCAAAAACGGCTGATTTTCGACAAAAGAGATAACACCCCCCCATTACGTCATGCTTCAGAAATGTGGAAAATGGTCCGTTTTCAAATGTTTTATTTTTGAACGTCAGTTCACATTTGTAGGTGGATCATCAGTGTTAGAGCTAAAATTAGCATGTTTAAAGTGATTTTCATGCTTCCAGGGGCTCGGGAAGTTAATTAAATACCATTTGGAGGCATTTAATGTTCGAGCAAAAACGGCTGATTTTCGACAAAAGAGATAACACCCCCCCATTACGTCATGCTTCAGAAATGTGGAAATTGGTCCGTTTTCAAATGTTTTATTTTTGAACGTCAGTTCACATTTGTAGGTGGATCATCAGTGTTAGAGCTAAAATTAGCATGTTTAAAGTGATTTTCATGCTTCCAGGGGCTCGGGAAGTTAATTAAATACCATTTGGAGGCATTTAATGTTCGAGCAAAAACGGCTGATTTTCGACAAAAGAGATAACACCCCCCCATTACGTCATGCTTCAGAAATGTGGAAAATGGTCCGTTTTCAAATGTTTTATTTTTGAACGTCAGTTCACATTTGTAGGTGGATCATCAGTGTTAGAGCTAAAATTAGCATGTTTAAAGTGATTTTCATGCTTCCAGGGGCTCGGGAAGTTAATTAAATACCATTTGGAGGCATTTAATGTTCGAGCAAAAACGGCTGATTTTCGACAAAAGAGATAACACCCCCCCATTACGTCATGCTTCAGAAATGTGGAAAATGGTCCGTTTTCAAATGTTTTATTTTTGAACGTCAGTTCACATTTGTAGGTGGATCATCAGTGTTAGAGCTAAAATTAGCATGTTTAAAGTGATTTTCATGCTTCCAGGGGCTCGGGAAGTTAATTAAATACCATTTGGAGGCATTTAATGTTCGAGCAAAAACGGCTGATTTTCGACAAAAGAGATAACACCCCCCCCATTACGTCATGCTTCAGAAATGTGGAAAATGGTCCGTTTTCAAATGTTTTATTTTTGAACGTCAGTTCACATTTGTAGGTGGATCATCAGTGTTAGAGCTAAAATTAGCATGTTTAAAGTGATTTTCATGCTTCCAGGGGCCCAAAACACAAGATTTATGGAATGGTTAAAAGTGCATGAAAATGGCCAATTTACTCACTCTGAGTTCTCAAAAAGGGTTTCTTCACCCCGGGAAGTTAATTAAATACCATTTGGAGGCATTTAATGTTCGAGCAAAAACGGCTGATTTTCGACAAAAGAGATAACACCCCCCCATTACGTCATGCTTCAGAAATGTGGAAAATGGTCCGTTTTCAAATGTTTTATTTTTGAACGTCAGTTCACATTTGTAGGTGGATCATCAGTGTTAGAGCTAAAATTAGCATGTTTAAAGTGATTTTCATGATTCCAGGGGCCCAAAACACAAGATTTATGGAATGGTTAAAAGTGCATGAAAATGGCCAATTTACTCACTCTGAGTTCTCAAAAAGGGTTTCTTCACCCCGGGAAGTTAATTAAATACCATTTGGAGGCATTTAATGTTCGAGCAAAAACGGCTGATTTTCGACAAAAGAGATAACACCCCCCCATTACGTCATGCTTCAGAAATGTGGAAAATGGTCCGTTTTCAAATGTTTTATTTTTGAACGTCAGTTCACATTTGTAGGTGGATCATCAGTGTTAGAGCTAAAATTAGCATGTTTAAAGTGATTTTCATGCTTCCAGGGGCCCAAAACACAAGATTTATGGAATGGTTAAAAGTGCATGAAAATGGCCAATTTACTCACTCTGAGTTCTCAAAAAGGGTTTCTTCACCCCGGGAAGTTAATTAAATACCATTTGGAGGCATTTAATGTTTGAGCAAAAACGGCTGATTTTCGACAAAAGAGATAACACCCCCCCATTACGTCATGCTTCAGAAATGTGGAAAATGGTCCGTTTTCAAATGTTTTATTTTTGAACGTCAGTTCACATTTGTAGGTGGATCATCAGTGTTAGAGCTAAAATTAGCATGTTTAAAGTGATTTTCATGCTTCCAGGGGCCCAAAACACAAGATTTATGGAATGGTTAAAAGTGCATGAAAATGGCCAATTTACTCACTCTGAGTTCTCAAAAAGGGTTTCTTCACCCCGGGAAGTTAATTAAATACCATTTGGAGGCATTTAATGTTCGAGCAAAAACGGCTGATTTTCGACAAAAGAGATAACACCCCCCCATTACGTCATGCTTCAGAAATGTGGAAAATGGTCCGTTTTCAAATGTTTTATTTTTGAACGTCAGTTCACATTTGTAGGTGGATCATCAGTGTTAGAGCTAAAATTAGCATGTTTAAAGTGATTTTCATGCTTCCAGGGGCTCGGGAAGTTAATTAAATACCATTTGGAGGCATTTAATGTTCGAGCAAAAACGGCTGATTTTCGACAAAAGAGATAACACCCCCCCATTACGTCATGCTTCAGAAATGTGGAAAATGGTCCGTTTTCAAATGTTTTATTTTTGAACGTCAGTTCACATTTGTAGGTGGATCATCAGTGTTAGAGCTAAAATTAGCATGTTTAAAGTGATTTTCATGCTTCCAGGGGCTCGGGAAGTTAATTAAATACCATTTGGAGGCATTTAATGTTCGAGCAAAAACGGCTGATTTTCGACAAAAGAGATAACACCCCCCCATTACGTCATGCTTCAGAAATGTGGAAAATGGTCCGTTTTCAAATGTTTTATTTTTGAACGTCAGTTCACATTTGTACGTGGATCATCAGTGTTAGAGCTAAAATTAGCATGTTTAAAGTGATTTTCATGCTTCCAGGGGCTCGGGAAGTTAATTAAATACCATTTGGAGGCATTTAATGTTCGAGCAAAAACGGCTGATTTTCGACAAAAGAGATAACACCCCCCCATTACGTCATGCTTCAGAAATGTGGAAAATGGTCCGTTTTCAAATGTTTTATTTTTGAACGTCAGTTCACATTTGTAGGTGGATCATCAGTGTTAGAGCTAAAATTAGCATGTTTAAAGTGATTTTCATGCTTCCAGGGGCCCAAAACACAAGATTTATGGAATGGTTAAAAGTGCATGAAAATGGCCAATTTACTCACTCTGAGTTCTCAAAAAGGGTTTCTTCACCCCGGGAAGTTAATTAAATACCATTTGGAGGCATTTAATGTTCGAGCAAAAACGGCTGATTTTCCACAAAAGAGATAACACCCCCCCATTACGTCATGCTTCAGAAATGTGGAAAATGGTCCGTTTTCAAATGTTTTATTTTTGAATGTCAGTTCACATTTGTAGGTGGATCATCAGTGTTAGAGCTAAAATTAGCATGTTTAAAGTGATTTTCATGCTTCCAGGGGCTCGGGAATTTAATTAAATACCATTTGGAGGCATTTAATGTTCGAGCAAAAACGGCTGATTTTCGACAAAAGAGATAACACCCCCCCATTACGTCATGCTTCAGAAATGTGGAAAATGGTCCGTTTTCAAATGTTTTATTTTTGAACGTCAGTTCACATTTGTAGGTGGATCATCAGTGTTAGAGCTAAAATTAGCATGTTTAAAGTGATTTTCATGCTTCCAGGGGCTCGGGAAGTTAATTAAATACCATTTGGAGGCATTTAATGTTCGAGCAAAAACGGCTGATTTTCGACAAAAGAGATAACACCCCCCCATTACGTCATGCTTCAGAAATGTGGAAAATGGTCCGTTTTCAAATGTTTTATTTTTGAACGTCAGTTCACATTTGTAGGTGGATCATCAGTGTTAGAGCTAAAATTAGCATGTTTAAAGTGATTTTCATGCTTCCAGGGGTCGGGAAGTTAATTAAATACCATTTGGAGGCATTTAATGTTCGAGCAAAAACGGCTGATTTTCGACAAAAGAGATAACACCCCCCCATTACGTCATGCTTCAGAAATGTGGAAAATGGTCCGTTTTCAAATGTTTTATTTTTGAACGTCAGTTCACATTTGTAGGTGGATCATCAGTGTTAGAGCTAAAATTAGCATGTTTAAAGTGATTTTCATGCTTCCAGGGGCCCAAAACACAAGATTTATGGAATGGTTAAAAGTGCATGAAAATGGCCAATTTACTCACTCTGAGTTCTCAAAAAGGGTTTCTTCACCCCGGGAAGTTAATTAAATACCATTTGGAGGCATTTAATGTTCGAGCAAAAACGGCTGATTTTCGACAAAAGAGATAACACCCCCCCATTACGTCATGCTTCAGAAATGTGGAAAATGGTCCGTTTTCAAATGTTTTATTTTTGAACGTCAGTTCACATTTGTAGGTGGATCATCAGTGTTAGAGCTAAAATTAGCATGTTTAAAGTGATTTTCATGCTTCCAGGGGCTCGGGAAGTTAATTAAATACCATTTGGAGGCATTTAATGTTCGAGCAAAAACGGCTGATTTTCGACAAAAGAGATAACACCCCCCCATTACGTCATGCTTCAGAAATGTGGAAAATGGTCCGTTTTCAAATGTTTTATTTTTGAACGTCAGTTCACATTTGTACGTGGATCATCAGTGTTAGAGCTAAAATTAGCATGTTTAAAGTGATTTTCATGCTTCCAGGGGCTCGGGAAGTTAATTAAATACCATTTGGAGGCATTTAATGTTCGAGCAAAAACGGCTGATTTTCGACAAAAGAGATAACACCCCCCCATTACGTCATGCTTCAGAAATGTGGAAAATGGTCCGTTTTCAAATGTTTTATTTTTGAACGTCAGTTCACATTTGTAGGTGGATCATCAGTGTTAGAGCTAAAATTAGCATGTTTAAAGTGATTTTCATGCTTCCAGGGGCCCAAAACACAAGATTTATGGAATGGTTAAAAGTGCATGAAAATGGCCAATTTACTCACTCTGAGTTCTCAAAAAGGGTTTCTTCACCCCGGGAAGTTAATTAAATACCATTTGGAGGCATTTAATGTTCGAGCAAAAACGGCTGATTTTCCACAAAAGAGATAACACCCCCCCATTACGTCATGCTTCAGAAATGTGGAAAATGGTCCGTTTTCAAATGTTTTATTTTTGAATGTCAGTTCACATTTGTAGGTGGATCATCAGTGTTAGAGCTAAAATTAGCATGTTTAAAGTGATTTTCATGCTTCCAGGGGCTCGGGAATTTAATTAAATACCATTTGGAGGCATTTAATGTTCGAGCAAAAACGGCTGATTTTCGACAAAAGAGATAACACCCCCCCATTACGTCATGCTTCAGAAATGTGGAAAATGGTCCGTTTTCAAATGTTTTATTTTTGAACGTCAGTTCACATTTGTAGGTGGATCATCAGTGTTAGAGCTAAAATTAGCATGTTTAAAGTGATTTTCATGCTTCCAGGGGCTCGGGAAGTTAATTAAATACCATTTGGAGGCATTTAATGTTCGAGCAAAAACGGCTGATTTTCGACAAAAGAGATAACACCCCCCCATTACGTCATGCTTCAGAAATGTGGAAAATGGTCCGTTTTCAAATGTTTTATTTTTGAACGTCAGTTCACATTTGTAGGTGGATCATCAGTGTTAGAGCTAAAATTAGCATGTTTAAAGTGATTTTCATGCTTCCAGGGGTCGGGAAGTTAATTAAATACCATTTGGAGGCATTTAATGTTCGAGCAAAAACGGCTGATTTTCGACAAAAGAGATAACACCCCCCCATTACGTCATGCTTCAGAAATGTGGAAAATGGTCCGTTTTCAAATGTTTTATTTTTGAACGTCAGTTCACATTTGTAGGTGGATCATCAGTGTTAGAGCTAAAATTAGCATGTTTAAAGTGATTTTCATGCTTCCAGGGGCCCAAAACACAAGATTTATGGAATGGTTAAAAGTGCATGAAAATGGCCAATTTACTCACTCTGAGTTCTCAAAAAGGGTTTCTTCACCCCGGGAAGTTAATTAAATACCATTTGGAGGCATTTAATGTTCGAGCAAAAACGGCTGATTTTCGACAAAAGAGATAACACCCCCCCATTACGTCATGCTTCAGAAATGTGGAAAATGGTCCGTTTTCAAATGTTTTATTTTTGAACGTCAGTTCACATTTGTAGGTGGATCATCAGTGTTAGAGCTAAAATTAGCATGTTTAAAGTGATTTTCATGCTTCCAGGGGCCCAAAACACAAGATTTATGGAATGGTTAAAAGTGCATGAAAATGGCCAATTTACTCACTCTGAGTTCTCAAAAAGGGTTTCTTCACCCCGGGAAGTTAATTAAATACCATTTGGAGGCATTTAATGTTCGAGCAAAAACGGCTGATTTTCGACAAAAGAGATAACACCCCCCCATTACGTCATGCTTCAGAAATGTGGAAAATGGTCCGTTTTCAAATGTTTTATTTTTGAACGTCAGTTCACATTTGTAGGTGGATCATCAGTGTTAGAGCTAAAATCAGCATGTTTAAAGTGATTTTCATGCTTCCAGGGGCCCAAAACACAAGATTTATGGAATGGTTAAAAGTGCATGAAAATGGCCAATTTACTCACTCTGAGTTCTCAAAAAGGGTTTCTTCACCCCGGGAAGTTAATTAAATACCATTTGGAGGCATTTAATGTTCGAGCAAAAACGGCTGATTTTCGACAAAAGAGATAACACCCCCCCATTACGTCATGCTTCAGAAATGTGGAAAATGGTCCGTTTTCAAATGTTTTATTTTTGAACGTCAGTTCACATTTGTAGGTGGATCATCAGTGTTAGAGCTAAAATTAGCATGTTTAAAGTGATTTTCATGCTTCCAGGGGCTCGGGAAGTTAATTAAATACCATTTGGAGGCATTTAATGTTCGAGCAAAAACGGCTGATTTTCGACAAAAGAGATAACACCCCCCCATTACGTCATGCTTCAGAAATGTGGAAAATGGTCCGTTTTCAAATGTTTTATTTTTGAACGTCAGTTCACATTTGTAGGTGGATCATCAGTGTTAGAGCTAAAATTAGCATGTTTAAAGTGATTTTCATGCTTCCAGGGGCTCGGGAAGTTAATTAAATACCATTTGGAGGCATTTAATGTTCGAGCAAAAACGGCTGATTTTCGACAAAAGAGATAACACCCCCCCATTACGTCATGCTTCAGAAATGTGGAAAATGGTCCGTTTTCAAATGTTTTATTTTTGAACGTCAGTTCACATTTGTAGGTGGATCATCAGTGTTAGAGCTAAAATTAGCATGTTTAAAGTGATTTTCATGCTTCCAGGGGCTCGGGAAGTTAATTAAATACCATTTGGAGGCATTTAATGTTCGAGCAAAAACGGCTGATTTTCGACAAAAGAGATAACACCCCCCCATTACGTCATGCTTCAGAAATGTGGAAAATGGTCCGTTTTCAAATGTTTTATTTTTGAACGTCAGTTCACATTTGTAGGTGGATCATCAGTGTTAGAGCTAAAATTAGCATGTTTAAAGTGATTTTCATGCTTCCAGGGGCTCGGGAAGTTAATTAAATACCATTTGGAGGCATTTAATGTTCGAGCAAAAACGGCTGATTTTCGACAAAAGAGATAACACCCCCCCCATTACGTCATGCTTCAGAAATGTGGAAAATGGTCCGTTTTCAAATGTTTTATTTTTGAACGTCAGTTCACATTTGTAGGTGGATCATCAGTGTTAGAGCTAAAATTAGCATGTTTAAAGTGATTTTCATGCTTCCAGGGGCCCAAAACACAAGATTTATGGAATGGTTAAAAGTGCATGAAAATGGCCAATTTACTCACTCTGAGTTCTCAAAAAGGGTTTCTTCACCCCGGGAAGTTAATTAAATACCATTTGGAGGCATTTAATGTTCGAGCAAAAACGGCTGATTTTCGACAAAAGAGATAACACCCCCCCATTACGTCATGCTTCAGAAATGTGGAAAATGGTCCGTTTTCAAATGTTTTATTTTTGAACGTCAGTTCACATTTGTAGGTGGATCATCAGTGTTAGAGCTAAAATTAGCATGTTTAAAGTGATTTTCATGCTTCCAGGGGCCCAAAACACAAGATTTATGGAATGGTTAAAAGTGCATGAAAATGGCCAATTTACTCACTCTGAGTTCTCAAAAAGGGTTTCTTCACCCCGGGAAGTTAATTAAATACCATTTGGAGGCATTTAATGTTCGAGCAAAAACGGCTGATTTTCGACAAAAGAGATAACACCCCCCCATTACGTCATGCTTCAGAAATGTGGAAAATGGTCCGTTTTCAAATGTTTTATTTTTGAACGTCAGTTCACATTTGTAGGTGGATCATCAGTGTTAGAGCTAAAATTAGCATGTTTAAAGTGATTTTCATGCTTCCAGGGGCCCAAAACACAAGATTTATGGAATGGTTAAAAGTGCATGAAAATGGCCAATTTACTCACTCTGAGTTCTCAAAAAGGGTTTCTTCACCCCGGGAAGTTAATTAAATACCATTTGGAGGCATTTAATGTTTGAGCAAAAACGGCTGATTTTCGACAAAAGAGATAACACCCCCCCATTACGTCATGCTTCAGAAATGTGGAAAATGGTCCGTTTTCAAATGTTTTATTTTTGAACGTCAGTTCACATTTGTAGGTGGATCATCAGTGTTAGAGCTAAAATTAGCATGTTTAAAGTGATTTTCATGCTTCCAGGGGCCCAAAACACAAGATTTATGGAATGGTTAAAAGTGCATGAAAATGGCCAATTTACTCACTCTGAGTTCTCAAAAAGGGTTTCTTCACCCCGGGAAGTTAATTAAATACCATTTGGAGGCATTTAATGTTCGAGCAAAAACGGCTGATTTTCGACAAAAGAGATAACACCCCCCCATTACGTCATGCTTCAGAAATGTGGAAAATGGTCCGTTTTCAAATGTTTTATTTTTGAACGTCAGTTCACATTTGTAGGTGGATCATCAGTGTTAGAGCTAAAATTAGCATGTTTAAAGTGATTTTCATGCTTCCAGGGGCTCGGGAAGTTAATTAAATACCATTTGGAGGCATTTAATGTTCGAGCAAAAACGGCTGATTTTCGACAAAAGAGATAACACCCCCCCATTACGTCATGCTTCAGAAATGTGGAAAATGGTCCGTTTTCAAATGTTTTATTTTTGAACGTCAGTTCACATTTGTAGGTGGATCATCAGTGTTAGAGCTAAAATTAGCATGTTTAAAGTGATTTTCATGCTTCCAGGGGCTCGGGAAGTTAATTAAATACCATTTGGAGGCATTTAATGTTCGAGCAAAAACGGCTGATTTTCGACAAAAGAGATAACACCCCCCCATTACGTCATGCTTCAGAAATGTGGAAAATGGTCCGTTTTCAAATGTTTTATTTTTGAACGTCAGTTCACATTTGTAGGTGGATCATCAGTGTTAGAGCTAAAATTAGCATGTTTAAAGTGATTTTCATGCTTCCAGGGGCTCGGGAAGTTAATTAAATACCATTTGGAGGCATTTAATGTTCGAGCAAAAACGGCTGATTTTCGACAAAAGAGATAACACCCCCCCATTACGTCATGCTTCAGAAATGTGGAAAATGGTCCGTTTTCAAATGTTTTATTTTTGAACGTCAGTTCACATTTGTAGGTGGATCATCAGTGTTAGAGCTAAAATTAGCATGTTTAAAGTGATTTTCATGCTTCCAGGGGCTCGGGAAGTTAATTAAATACCATTTGGAGGCATTTAATGTTTGAGCAAAAACGGCTGATTTTCGACAAAAGAGATAACACCCCCCCATTACGTCATGCTTCAGAAATGTGGAAAATGGTCCGTTTTCAAATGTTTTATTTTTGAACGTCAGTTCACATTTGTAGGTGGATCATCAGTGTTAGAGCTAAAATTAGCATGTTTAAAGTGATTTTCATGCTTCCAGGGGCCCAAAACACAAGATTTATGGAATGGTTAAAAGTGCATGAAAATGGCCAATTTACTCACTCTGAGTTCTCAAAAAGGGTTTCTTCACCCCGGGAAGTTAATTAAATACCATTTGGAGGCATTTAATGTTCGAGCAAAAACGGCTGATTTTCGACAAAAGAGATAACACCCCCCCATTACGTCATGCTTCAGAAATGTGGAAAATGGTCCGTTTTCAAATGTTTTATTTTTGAACGTCAGTTCACATTTGTAGGTGGATCATCAGTGTTAGAGCTAAAATTAGCATGTTTAAAGTGATTTTCATGCTTCCAGGGGCCCAAAACACAAGATTTATGGAATGGTTAAAAGTGCATGAAAATGGCCAATTTACTCACTCTGAGTTCTCAAAAAGGGTTTCTTCACCCCGGGAAGTTAATTAAATACCATTTGGAGGCATTTAATGTTCAAGCAAAAACGGCTGATTTTCGACAAAAGAGATAACACCCCCCCATTACGTCATGCTTCAGAAATGTGGAAAATGGTCCGTTTTCAAATGTTTTATTTTTGAACGTCAGTTCACATTTGTAGGTGGATCATCAGTGTTAGAGCTAAAATTAGCATGTTTAAAGTGATTTTCATGCTTCCAGGGGCCCAAAACACAAGATTTATGGAATGGTTAAAAGTGCATGAAAATGGCCAATTTACTCACTCTGAGTTCTCAAAAAGGGTTTCTTCACCCCGGGAAGTTAATTAAATACCATTTGGAGGCATTTAATGTTCGAGCAAAAACGGCTGATTTTCGACAAAAGAGATAACACCCCCCCATTACGTCATGCTTCAGAAATGTGGAAAATGGTCCGTTTTCAAATGTTTTATTTTTGAACGTCAGTTCACATTTGTAGGTGGATCATCAGTGTTAGAGCTAAAATTAGCATGTTTAAAGTGATTTTCATGCTTCCAGGGGCCCAAAACACAAGATTTATGGAATGGTTAAAAGTGCATGAAAATGGCCAATTTACTCACTCTGAGTTCTCAAAAAGGGTTTCTTCACCCCGGGAAGTTAATTAAATACCATTTGGAGGCATTTAATGTTCGAGCAAAAACGGCTGATTTTCGACAAAAGAGATAACACCCCCCCATTACGTCATGCTTCAGAAATGTGGAAAATGGTCCGTTTTCAAATGTTTTATTTTTGAACGTCAGTTCACATTTGTACGTGGATCATCAGTGTTAGAGCTAAAATTAGCATGTTTAAAGTGATTTTCATGCTTCCAGGGGCTCGGGAAGTTAATTAAATACCATTTGGAGGCATTTAATGTTCGAGCAAAAACGGCTGATTTTCGACAAAAGAGATAACACCCCCCCATTACGTCATGCTTCAGAAATGTGGAAAATGGTCCGTTTTCAAATGTTTTATTTTTGAACGTCAGTTCACATTTGTAGGTGGATCATCAGTGTTAGAGCTAAAATTAGCATGTTTAAAGTGATTTTCATGCTTCCAGGGGCCCAAAACACAAGATTTATGGAATGGTTAAAAGTGCATGAAAATGGCCAATTTACTCACTCTGAGTTCTCAAAAAGGGTTTCTTCACCCCGGGAAGTTAATTAAATACCATTTGGAGGCATTTAATGTTCGAGCAAAAACGGCTGATTTTCCACAAAAGAGATAACACCCCCCCATTACGTCATGCTTCAGAAATGTGGAAAATGGTCCGTTTTCAAATGTTTTATTTTTGAATGTCAGTTCACATTTGTAGGTGGATCATCAGTGTTAGAGCTAAAATTAGCATGTTTAAAGTGATTTTCATGCTTCCAGGGGCTCGGGAATTTAATTAAATACCATTTGGAGGCATTTAATGTTCGAGCAAAAACGGCTGATTTTCGACAAAAGAGATAACACCCCCCCATTACGTCATGCTTCAGAAATGTGGAAAATGGTCCGTTTTCAAATGTTTTATTTTTGAACGTCAGTTCACATTTGTAGGTGGATCATCAGTGTTAGAGCTAAAATTAGCATGTTTAAAGTGATTTTCATGCTTCCAGGGGCCCAAAACACAAGATTTATGGAATGGTTAAAAGTGCATGAAAATGGCCAATTTACTCACTCTGAGTTCTCAAAAAGGGTTTCTTCACCCCGGGAAGTTAATTAAATACCATTTGGAGGCATTTAATGTTCGAGCAAAAACGGCTGATTTTCGACAAAAGAGATAACACCCCCCCATTACGTCATGCTTCAGAAATGTGGAAAATGGTCCGTTTTCAAATGTTTTATTTTTGAACGTCAGTTCACATTTGTAGGTGGATCATCAGTGTTAGAGCTAAAATTAGCATGTTTAAAGTGATTTTCATGCTTCCAGGGGCCCAAAACACAAGATTTATGGAATGGTTAAAAGTGCATGAAAATGGCCAATTTACTCACTCTGAGTTCTCAAAAAGGGTTTCTTCACCCCGGGAAGTTAATTAAATACCATTTGGAGGCATTTAATGTTCAAGCAAAAACGGCTGATTTTCGACAAAAGAGATAACACCCCCCCATTACGTCATGCTTCAGAAATGTGGAAAATGGTCCGTTTTCAAATGTTTTATTTTTGAACGTCAGTTCACATTTGTAGGTGGATCATCAGTGTTAGAGCTAAAATTAGCATGTTTAAAGTGATTTTCATGCTTCCAGGGGCCCAAAACACAAGATTTATGGAATGGTTAAAAGTGCATGAAAATGGCCAATTTACTCACTCTGAGTTCTCAAAAAGGGTTTCTTCACCCCGGGAAGTTAATTAAATACCATTTGGAGGCATTTAATGTTCGAGCAAAAACGGCTGATTTTCGACAAAAGAGATAACACCCCCCCATTACGTCATGCTTCAGAAATGTGGAAAATGGTCCGTTTTCAAATGTTTTATTTTTGAACGTCAGTTCACATTTGTAGGTGGATCATCAGTGTTAGAGCTAAAATTAGCATGTTTAAAGTGATTTTCATGCTTCCAGGGGCCCAAAACACAAGATTTATGGAATGGTTAAAAGTGCATGAAAATGGCCAATTTACTCACTCTGAGTTCTCAAAAAGGGTTTCTTCACCCCGGGAAGTTAATTAAATACCATTTGGAGGCATTTAATGTTCGAGCAAAAACGGCTGATTTTCGACAAAAGAGATAACACCCCCCCATTACGTCATGCTTCAGAAATGTGGAAAATGGTCCGTTTTCAAATGTTTTATTTTTGAACGTCAGTTCACATTTGTACGTGGATCATCAGTGTTAGAGCTAAAATTAGCATGTTTAAAGTGATTTTCATGCTTCCAGGGGCTCGGGAAGTTAATTAAATACCATTTGGAGGCATTTAATGTTCGAGCAAAAACGGCTGATTTTCGACAAAAGAGATAACACCCCCCCATTACGTCATGCTTCAGAAATGTGGAAAATGGTCCGTTTTCAAATGTTTTATTTTTGAACGTCAGTTCACATTTGTAGGTGGATCATCAGTGTTAGAGCTAAAATTAGCATGTTTAAAGTGATTTTCATGCTTCCAGGGGCCCAAAACACAAGATTTATGGAATGGTTAAAAGTGCATGAAAATGGCCAATTTACTCACTCTGAGTTCTCAAAAAGGGTTTCTTCACCCCGGGAAGTTAATTAAATACCATTTGGAGGCATTTAATGTTCGAGCAAAAACGGCTGATTTTCCACAAAAGAGATAACACCCCCCCATTACGTCATGCTTCAGAAATGTGGAAAATGGTCCGTTTTCAAATGTTTTATTTTTGAATGTCAGTTCACATTTGTAGGTGGATCATCAGTGTTAGAGCTAAAATTAGCATGTTTAAAGTGATTTTCATGCTTCCAGGGGCTCGGGAATTTAATTAAATACCATTTGGAGGCATTTAATGTTCGAGCAAAAACGGCTGATTTTCGACAAAAGAGATAACACCCCCCCATTACGTCATGCTTCAGAAATGTGGAAAATGGTCCGTTTTCAAATGTTTTATTTTTGAACGTCAGTTCACATTTGTAGGTGGATCATCAGTGTTAGAGCTAAAATTAGCATGTTTAAAGTGATTTTCATGCTTCCAGGGGCTCGGGAAGTTAATTAAATACCATTTGGAGGCATTTAATGTTCGAGCAAAAACGGCTGATTTTCGACAAAAGAGATAACACCCCCCCATTACGTCATGCTTCAGAAATGTGGAAAATGGTCCGTTTTCAAATGTTTTATTTTTGAACGTCAGTTCACATTTGTAGGTGGATCATCAGTGTTAGAGCTAAAATTAGCATGTTTAAAGTGATTTTCATGCTTCCAGGGGTCGGGAAGTTAATTAAATACCATTTGGAGGCATTTAATGTTCGAGCAAAAACGGCTGATTTTCGACAAAAGAGATAACACCCCCCCATTACGTCATGCTTCAGAAATGTGGAAAATGGTCCGTTTTCAAATGTTTTATTTTTGAACGTCAGTTCACATTTGTAGGTGGATCATCAGTGTTAGAGCTAAAATTAGCATGTTTAAAGTGATTTTCATGCTTCCAGGGGCCCAAAACACAAGATTTATGGAATGGTTAAAAGTGCATGAAAATGGCCAATTTACTCACTCTGAGTTCTCAAAAAGGGTTTCTTCACCCCGGGAAGTTAATTAAATACCATTTGGAGGCATTTAATGTTCGAGCAAAAACGGCTGATTTTCGACAAAAGAGATAACACCCCCCCATTACGTCATGCTTCAGAAATGTGGAAAATGGTCCGTTTTCAAATGTTTTATTTTTGAACGTCAGTTCACATTTGTAGGTGGATCATCAGTGTTAGAGCTAAAATTAGCATGTTTAAAGTGATTTTCATGCTTCCAGGGGCCCAAAACACAAGATTTATGGAATGGTTAAAAGTGCATGAAAATGGCCAATTTACTCACTCTGAGTTCTCAAAAAGGGTTTCTTCACCCCGGGAAGTTAATTAAATACCATTTGGAGGCATTTAATGTTCGAGCAAAAACGGCTGATTTTCGACAAAAGAGATAACACCCCCCCATTACGTCATGCTTCAGAAATGTGGAAAATGGTCCGTTTTCAAATGTTTTATTTTTGAACGTCAGTTCACATTTGTAGGTGGATCATCAGTGTTAGAGCTAAAATCAGCATGTTTAAAGTGATTTTCATGCTTCCAGGGGCCCAAAACACAAGATTTATGGAATGGTTAAAAGTGCATGAAAATGGCCAATTTACTCACTCTGAGTTCTCAAAAAGGGTTTCTTCACCCCGGGAAGTTAATTAAATACCATTTGGAGGCATTTAATGTTCGAGCAAAAACGGCTGATTTTCGACAAAAGAGATAACACCCCCCCATTACGTCATGCTTCAGAAATGTGGAAAATGGTCCGTTTTCAAATGTTTTATTTTTGAACGTCAGTTCACATTTGTAGGTGGATCATCAGTGTTAGAGCTAAAATTAGCATGTTTAAAGTGATTTTCATGCTTCCAGGGGCTCGGGAAGTTAATTAAATACCATTTGGAGGCATTTAATGTTCGAGCAAAAACGGCTGATTTTCGACAAAAGAGATAACACCCCCCCATTACGTCATGCTTCAGAAATGTGGAAAATGGTCCGTTTTCAAATGTTTTATTTTTGAACGTCAGTTCACATTTGTAGGTGGATCATCAGTGTTAGAGCTAAAATTAGCATGTTTAAAGTGATTTTCATGCTTCCAGGGGCTCGGGAAGTTAATTAAATACCATTTGGAGGCATTTAATGTTCGAGCAAAAACGGCTGATTTTCGACAAAAGAGATAACACCCCCCCATTACGTCATGCTTCAGAAATGTGGAAAATGGTCCGTTTTCAAATGTTTTATTTTTGAACGTCAGTTCACATTTGTAGGTGGATCATCAGTGTTAGAGCTAAAATTAGCATGTTTAAAGTGATTTTCATGCTTCCAGGGGCTCGGGAAGTTAATTAAATACCATTTGGAGGCATTTAATGTTCGAGCAAAAACGGCTGATTTTCGACAAAAGAGATAACACCCCCCCATTACGTCATGCTTCAGAAATGTGGAAAATGGTCCGTTTTCAAATGTTTTATTTTTGAACGTCAGTTCACATTTGTAGGTGGATCATCAGTGTTAGAGCTAAAATTAGCATGTTTAAAGTGATTTTCATGCTTCCAGGGGCTCGGGAAGTTAATTAAATACCATTTGGAGGCATTTAATGTTTGAGCAAAAACGGCTGATTTTCGACAAAAGAGATAACACCCCCCCATTACGTCATGCTTCAGAAATGTGGAAAATGGTCCGTTTTCAAATGTTTTATTTTTGAACGTCAGTTCACATTTGTAGGTGGATCATCAGTGTTAGAGCTAAAATTAGCATGTTTAAAGTGATTTTCATGCTTCCAGGGGCCCAAAACACAAGATTTATGGAATGGTTAAAAGTGCATGAAAATGGCCAATTTACTCACTCTGAGTTCTCAAAAAGGGTTTCTTCACCCCGGGAAGTTAATTAAATACCATTGGAGGCATTTAATGTTCGAGCAAAAACGGCTGATTTTCGACAAAAGAGATAACACCCCCCCATTACGTCATGCTTCAGAAATGTGGAAAATGGTCCGTTTTCAAATGTTTTATTTTTGAACGTCAGTTCACATTTGTAGGTGGATCATCAGTGTTAGAGCTAAAATTAGCATGTTTAAAGTGATTTTCATGCTTCCAGGGGCCCAAAACACAAGATTTATGGAATGGTTAAAAGTGCATGAAAATGGCCAATTTACTCACTCTGAGTTCTCAAAAAGGGTTTCTTCACCCCGGGAAGTTAATTAAATACCATTTGGAGGCATTTAATGTTCGAGCAAAAACGGCTGATTTTCGACAAAAGAGATAACACCCCCCCATTACGTCATGCTTCAGAAATGTGGAAAATGGTCCGTTTTCAAATGTTTTATTTTTGAACGTCAGTTCACATTTGTAGGTGGATCATCAGTGTTAGAGCTAAAATTAGCATGTTTAAAGTGATTTTCATGCTTCCAGGGGCCCAAAACACAAGATTTATGGAATGGTTAAAAGTGCATGAAAATGGCCAATTTACTCACTATGAGTTCTCAAAAAGGGTTTCTTCACCCCGGGAAGTTAATTAAATACCATTTGGAGGCATTTAATGTTCGAGCAAAAACGGCTGATTTTCGACAAAAGAGATAACACCCCCCCATTACGTCATGCTTCAGAAATGTGGAAAATGGTCCGTTTTCAAATGTTTTATTTTTGAACGTCAGTTCACATTTGTAGGTGGATCATCAGTGTTAGAGCTAAAATTAGCATGTTTAAAGTGATTTTCATGCTTCCAGGGGCCCAAAACACAAGATTTATGGAATGGTTAAAAGTGCATGAAAATGGCCAATTTACTCACTCTGAGTTCTCAAAAAGGGTTTCTTCACCCCGGGAAGTTAATTAAATACCATTTGGAGGCATTTAATGTTCGAGCAAAAACGGCTGATTTTCGACAAAAGAGATAACACCCCCCCATTACGTCATGCTTCAGAAATGTGGAAAATGGTCCGTTTTCAAATGTTTTATTTTTGAACGTCAGTTCACATTTGTACGTGGATCATCAGTGTTAGAGCTAACATTAGCATGTTTAAAGTGATTTTCATGCTTCCAGGGGCTCGGGAAGTTAATTAAATACCATTTGGAGGCATTTAATGTTCGAGCAAAAACGGCTGATTTTCGACAAAAGAGATAACACCCCCCCATTACGTCATGCTTCAGAAATGTGGAAAATGGTCCGTTTTCAAATGTTTTATTTTTGAACGTCAGTTCACATTTGTAGGTGGATCATCAGTGTTAGAGCTAAAATTAGCATGTTTAAAGTGATTTTCATGCTTCCAGGGGCCCAAAACACAAGATTTATGGAATGGTTAAAAGTGCATGAAAATGGCCAATTTACTCACTCTGAGTTCTTAAAAAGGGTTTCTTCACCCCGGGAAGTTAATTAAATACCATTTGGAGGCATTTAATGTTCGAGCAAAAACGGCTGATTTTCCACAAAAGAGATAACACCCCCCCATTACGTCATGCTTCAGAAATGTGGAAAATGGTCCGTTTTCAAATGTTTTATTTTTGAATGTCAGTTCACATTTGTAGGTGGATCATCAGTGTTAGAGCTAAAATTAGCATGTTTAAAGTGATTTTCATGCTTCCAGGGGCTCGGGAAGTTAATTAAATACCATTTGGAGGCATTTAATGTTCGAGCAAAAACGGCTGATTTTCGACAAAAGAGATAACACCCCCCCATTACGTCATGCTTCAGAAATGTGGAAAATGGTCCGTTTTCAAATGTTTTATTTTTGAACGTCAGTTCACATTTGTAGGTGGATCATCAGTGTTAGAGCTAAAATTAGCATGTTTAAAGTGATTTTCATGCTTCCAGGGGCTCGGGAAGTTAATTAAATACCATTTGGAGGCATTTAATGTTCGAGCAAAAACGGCTGATTTTCGACAAAAGAGATAACACCCCCCCCATTACGTCATGCTTCAGAAATGTGGAAAATGGTCCGTTTTCAAATGTTTTATTTTTGAACGTCAGTTCACATTTGTAGGTGGATCATCAGTGTTAGAGCTAAAATTAGCATGTTTAAAGTGATTTTCATGCTTCCAGGGGTCGGGAAGTTAATTAAATACCATTTGGAGGCATTTAATGTTCGAGCAAAAACGGCTGATTTTCGACAAAAGAGATAACACCCCCCCATTACGTCATGCTTCAGAAATGTGGAAAATGGTCCGTTTTCAAATGTTTTATTTTTGAACGTCAGTTCACATTTGTAGGTGGATCATCAGTGTTAGAGCTAAAATTAGCATGTTTAAAGTGATTTTCATGCTTCCAGGGGCCCAAAACACAAGATTTATGGAATGGTTAAAAGTGCATGAAAATGGCCAATTTACTCACTCTGAGTTCTCAAAAAGGGTTTCTTCACCCCGGGAAGTTAATTAAATACCATTTGGAGGCATTTAATGTTCGAGCAAAAACGGCTGATTTTCGACAAAAGAGATAACACCCCCCCATTACGTCATGCTTCAGAAATGTGGAAAATGGTCCGTTTTCAAATGTTTTATTTTTGAACGTCAGTTCACATTTGTAGGTGGATCATCAGTGTTAGAGCTAAAATTAGCATGTTTAAATTGATTTTCATGCTTCCAAGGGCCCAAAACACAAGATTTATGGAATGGTTAAAAGTGCATGAAAATGGCCAATTTACTCACTCTGAGTTCTCAAAAAGGGTTTCTTCACCCCGGGAAGTTAATTAAATACCATTTGGAGGCATTTAATGTTCGAGCAAAAACGGCTGATTTTCGACAAAAGAGATAACACCCCCCCATTACGTCATGCTTCAGAAATGTGGAAAATGGTCCGTTTTCAAATGTTTTATTTTTGAACGTCAGTTCACATTTGTAGGTGGATCATCAGTGTTAGAGCTAAAATTAGCATGTTTAAAGTGATTTTCATGCTTCCAGGGGCTCGGGAAGTTAATTAAATACCATTTGGAGGCATTTAATGTTCGAGCAAAAACGGCTGATTTTCGACAAAAGAGATAACACCCCCCCATTACGTCATGCTTCAGAAATGTGGAAAATGGTCCGTTTTCAAATGTTTTATTTTTGAACGTCAGTTCACATTTGTAGGTGGATCATCAGTGTTAGAGCTAAAATTAGCATGTTTAAAGTGATTTTCATGCTTCCAGGGGCCCAAAACACAAGATTTATGGAATGGTTAAAAGTGCATGAAAATGGCCAATTTACTCACTCTGAGTTCTCAAAAAGGGTTTCTTCACCCCGGGAAGTTAATTAAATACCATTTGGAGGCATTTAATGTTCGAGCAAAAACGGCTGATTTTCGACAAAGAGATAACACCCCCCCATTACGTCATGCTTCAGAAATGTGGAAAATGGTCCGTTTTCAAATGTTTTATTTTTGAACGTCAGTTCACATTTGTAGGTGGATCATCAGTGTTAGAGCTAAAATTAGCATGTTTAAAGTGATTTTCATGCTTCCAGGGGCTCGGGAAGTTAATTAAATACCATTTGGAGGCATTTAATGTTAGAGCAAAAATGGCTGATTTTCGACAAAAGAGCTAACACCCCCCCATTACGTCATGCTTCAGAAATGTGGAAAATGGTCCGTTTTCAAATGTTTTATTTTTGAACGTCAGTTCACATTTGTAGGTGGATCATCAGTGTTAGAGCTAAAATTAGCATGTTTAAAGTGATTTTCATGCTTCTTGGGGCCCAAAACACAAGATTTATGGAATGGTTAAAAGTGCATGAAAATGGCCAATTTACTCACTCTGAGTTCTCAAAAAGGGTTTCTTCACCCCGGGAAGTTAATTAAATACCATTTGGAGGCATTTAATGTTCGAGCAAAAACGGCTGATTTTCGACAAAAGAGATAACACCCCCCCATTACGTCATGCTTCAGAAATGTGGAAAATGGTCCGTTTTCAAATGTTTTATTTTTGAACGTCAGTTCACATTTGTAGGTGGATCATCAGTGTTAGAGCTAAAATTAGCATGTTTAAAGTGATTTTCATGCTTCCAGGGGCTCGGGAAGTTAATTAAATACCATTTGGAGGCATTTAATGTTCGAGCAAAAACGGCTGATTTTCGACAAAAGAGATAACACCCCCCCATTACGTCATGCTTCAGAAATGTGGAAAATGGTCCGTTTTCAAATGTTTTATTTTTGAACGTCAGTTCACATTTGTAGGTGGATCATCAGTGTTAGAGCTAAAATTAGCATGTTTAAAGTGATTTTCATGCTTCCAGGGGCCCAAAACACAAGATTTATGGAATGGTTAAAAGTGCATGAAAATGGCCAATTTACTCACTCTGAGTTCTCAAAAAGGGTTTCTTCACCCCGGGAAGTTAATTAAATACCATTTGGAGGCATTTAATGTTCGAGCAAAAACGGCTGATTTTCGACAAAAGAGATAACACCCCCCCATTACGTCATGCTTCAGAAATGTGGAAAATGGTCCGTTTTCAAATGTTTTATTTTTGAACGTCAGTTCACATTTGTACGTGGATCATCAGTGTTAGAGCTAAAATTAGCATGTTTAAAGTGATTTTCATGCTTCCAGGGGCTCGGGAAGTTAATTAAATACCATTTGGAGGCATTTAATGTTCGAGCAAAAACGGCTGATTTTCGACAAAAGAGATAACACCCCCCCATTACGTCATGCTTCAGAAATGTGGAAAATGGTCCGTTTTCAAATGTTTTATTTTTGAACGTCAGTTCACATTTGTAGGTGGATCATCAGTGTTAGAGCTAAAATTAGCATGTTTAAAGTGATTTTCATGCTTCCAGGGGCCCAAAACACAAGATTTATGGAATGGTTAAAAGTGCATGAAAATGGCCAATTTACTCACTCTGAGTTCTCAAAAAGGGTTTCTTCACCCCGGGAAGTTAATTAAATACCATTTGGAGGCATTTAATGTTCGAGCAAAAACGGCTGATTTTCGACAAAAGAGATAACACCCCCCCATTACGTCATGCTTCAGAAATGTGGAAAATGGTCCGTTTTCAAATGTTTTATTTTTGAATGTCAGTTCACATTTGTAGGTGGATCATCAGTGTTAGAGCTAAAATTAGCATGTTTAAAGTGATTTTCATGCTTCCAGGGGCTCGGGAAGTTAATTAAATACCATTTGGAGTCATTTAATGTTCGAGCAAAAACGGCTGATTTTCGACAAAAGAGATAACACCCCCCCATTACGTCATGCTTCAGAAATGTGGAAAATGGTCCGTTTTCAAATGTTTTATTTTTGAACGTCAGTTCACATTTGTAGGTGGATCATCAGTGTTAGAGCTAAAATTAGCATGTTTAAAGTGATTTTCATGCTTCCAGGGGCTCGGGAAGTTAATTAAATACCATTTGGAGGCATTTAATGTTCGAGCAAAAACGGCTGATTTTCGACAAAAGAGATAACACCCCCCCATTACGTCATGCTTCAGAAATGTGGAAAATGGTCCGTTTTCAAATGTTTTATTTTTGAACGTCAGTTCACATTTGTAGGTGGATCATCAGTGTTAGAGCTAAAATTAGCATGTTTAAAGTGATTTTCATGCTTCCAGGGGTCGGGAAGTTAATTAAATACCATTTGGAGGCATTTAATGTTCGAGCAAAAACGGCTGATTTTCGACAAAAGAGATAACACCCCCCCATTACGTCATGCTTCAGAAATGTGGAAAATGGTCCGTTTTCAAATGTTTTATTTTTGAACGTCAGTTCACATTTGTAGGTGGATCATCAGTGTTAGAGCTAAAATTAGCATGTTTAAAGTGATTTTCATGCTTCCAGGGGCCCAAAACACAAGATTTATGGAATGGTTAAAAGTGCATGAAAATGGCCAATTTACTCACTCTGAGTTCTCAAAAAGGGTTTCTTCACCCCGGGAAGTTAATTAAATACCATTTGGAGGCATTTAATGTTCGAGCAAAAACGGCTGATTTTCGACAAAAGAGATAACACCCCCCCATTACGTCATGCTTCAGAAATGTGGAAAATGGTCCGTTTTCAAATGTTTTATTTTTGAACGTCAGTTCACATTTGTAGGTGGATCATCAGTGTTAGAGCTAAAATTAGCATGTTTAAAGTGATTTTCATGCTTCCAGGGGCTCGGGAAGTTAATTAAATACCATTTGGAGGCATTTAATGTTCGAGCAAAAACGGCTGATTTTCGACAAAAGAGATAACACCCCCCCATTACGTCATGCTTCAGAAATGTGGAAAATGGTCCGTTTTCAAATGTTTTATTTTTGAACGTCAGTTCACATTTGTAGGTGGATCATCAGTGTTAGAGCTAAAATTAGCATGTTTAAAGTGATTTTCATGCTTCCAGGGGCCCAAAACACAAGATTTATGGAATGGTTAAAAGTGCATGAAAATGGCCAATTTACTCACTCTGAGTTCTCAAAAAGGGTTTCTTCACCCCGGGAAGTTAATTAAATACCATTTGGAGGCATTTAATGTTCGAGCAAAAACGGCTGATTTTCGACAAAAGAGATAACACCCCCCCATTACGTCATGCTTCAGAAATGTGGAAAATGGTCCGTTTTCAAATGTTTTATTTTTGAACGTCAGTTCACATTTGTAGGTGGATCATCAGTGTTAGAGCTAAAATTAGCATGTTTAAAGTGATTTTCATGCTTCCAGGGGCTCGGGAAATTAATTAAATACCATTTGGAGGCATTTAATGTTCGAGCAAAAACGGCTGATTTTCGACAAAAGAGATAACACCCCCCCATTACGTCATGCTTCAGAAATGTGGAAAATGGTCCGTTTTCAAATGTTTTATTTTTGAACGTCAGTTCACATTTGTAGGTGGATCATCAGTGTTAGAGCTAAAATTAGCATGTTTAACCACATGGCTGCTGGGCGTTTTCCCGCTGAGTGCTGGAATTTGTTGTTTTACTTTATTTCATGACGAGCTCAGCTCGTCATCAGCACACGACACCCGTGGGTGATGACGAGCTGAGCTCGTCATCAGCATCGAAAGGGTTAAAGTGATTTTCATGCTTCCAGGGGCCCAAAACACAAGATTTATGGAATGGTTAAAAGTGCATGAAAATGGCCAATTTACTCACTCTGAGTTCTCAAAAAGGGTTTCTTCACCCCGGGAAGTTAATTAAATACCATTTGGAGGCATTTAATGTTCGAGCAAAAACGGCTGATTTTCGACAAAAGAGATAACACCCCCCCATTACGTCATGCTTCAGAAATGTGGAAAATGGTCCGTTTTCAAATGTTTTATTTTTGAACGTCAGTTCACATTTGTACGTGGATCATCAGTGTTAGAGCTAAAATTAGCATGTTTAAAGTGATTTTCATGCTTCCAGGGGCTCGGGAAGTTAATTAAATACCATTTGGAGGCATTTAATGTTCGAGCAAAAACGGCTGATTTTCGACAAAAGAGATAACACCCCCCCATTACGTCATGCTTCAGAAATGTGGAAAATGGTCCGTTTTCAAATGTTTTATTTTTGAACGTCAGTTCACATTTGTAGGTGGATCATCAGTGTTAGAGCTAAAATTAGCATGTTTAAAGTGATTTTCATGCTTCCAGGGGCCCAAAACACAAGATTTATGGAATGGTTAAAAGTGCATGAAAATGGCCAATTTACTCACTCTGAGTTCTCAAAAAGGGTTTCTTCACCCCGGGAAGTTAATTAAATACCATTTGGAGGCATTTAATGTTCGAGCAAAAACGGCTGATTTTCGACAAAAGAGATAACACCCCCCCATTACGTCATGCTTCAGAAATGTGGAAAATGGTCCGTTTTCAAATGTTTTATTTTTGAACGTCAGTTCACATTTGTAGGTGGATCATCAGTGTTAGAGCTAAAATTAGCATGTTTAAAGTGATTTTCATGCTTCCAGGGGCCCAAAACACAAGATTTATGGAATGGTTAAAAGTGCATGAAAATGGCCAATTTACTCACTCTGAGTTCTCAAAAAGGGTTTCTTCACCCCGGGAAGTTAATTAAATACCATTTGGAGGCATTTAATGTTCGAGCAAAAACGGCTGATTTTCGACAAAAGAGATAACACCCCCCATTACGTCATGCTTCAGAAATGTGGAAAATGGTCCGTTTTCAAATGTTTTATTTTTGAACGTCAGTTCACATTTGTAGGTGGATCATCAGTGTTAGAGCTAAAATTAGCATGTTTAAAGTGATTTTCATGCTTCCAGGGGCCCAAAACACAAGATTTATGGAATGGTTAAAAGTGCATGAAAATGGCCAATTTACTCACTCTGAGTTCTCAAAAAGGGTTTCTTCACCCCGGGAAGTTAATTAAATACCATTTGGAGGCATTTAATGTTCGAGCAAAAACGGCTGATTTTTGACAAAAGAGATAACACCCCCCCATTACGTCATGCTTCAGAAATGTGGAAAATGGTCCGTTTTCAAATGTTTTATTTTTGAACGTCAGTTCACATTTGTAGGTGGATCATCAGTGTTAGAGCTAAAATTAGCATGTTTAAAGTGATTTTCATGCTTCCAGGGGCTCGGGAAGTTAATTAAATACCATTTGGAGGCATTTAATGTTCGAGCAAAAACGGCTGATTTTCGACAAAAGAGATAACACCCCCCCATTACGTCATGCTTCAGAAATGTGGAAAATGGTCCGTTTTCAAATGTTTTATTTTTGAACGTCAGTTCACATTTGTAGGTGGATCATCAGTGTTAGAGCTAAAATTAGCATGTTTAAAGTGATTTTCATGCTTCCAGGGGCTCGGGAAGTTAATTAAATACCATTTGGAGGCATTTAATGTTCGAGCAAAAACGGCTGATTTTCGACAAAAGAGATAACACCCCCCCATTACGTCATGCTTCAGAAATGTGGAAAATGGTCCGTTTTCAAATGTTTTATTTTTGAACGTCAGTTCACATTTGTAGGTGGATCATCAGTGTTAGAGCTAAAATTAGCATGTTTAAAGTGATTTTCATGCTTCCAGGGGCTCGGGAAGTTAATTAAATACCATTTGGAGGCATTTAATGTTCGAGCAAAAACGGCTGATTTTCGACAAAAGAGATAACACCCCCCCATTACGTCATGCTTCAGAAATGTGGAAAATGGTCCGTTTTCAAATGTTTTATTTTTGAACGTCAGTTCACATTTGTAGGTGGATCATCAGTGTTAGAGCTAAAATTAGCATGTTTAAAGTGATTTTCATGCTTCCAGGGGCTCGGGAAGTTAATTAAATACCATTTGGAGGCATTTAATGTTTGAGCAAAAACGGCTGATTTTCGACAAAAGAGATAACACCCCCCCATTACGTCATGCTTCAGAAATGTGGAAAATGGTCCGTTTTCAAATGTTTTATTTTTGAACGTCAGTTCACATTTGTAGGTGGATCATCAGTGTTAGAGCTAAAATTAGCATGTTTAAAGTGATTTTCATGCTTCCAGGGGCCCAAAACACAAGATTTATGGAATGGTTAAAAGTGCATGAAAATGGCCAATTTACTCACTCTGAGTTCTCAAAAAGGGTTTCTTCACCCCGGGAAGTTAATTAAATACCATTTGGAGGCATTTAATGTTCGAGCAAAAACGGCTGATTTTCGACAAAAGAGATAACACCCCCCCATTACGTCATGCTTCAGAAATGTGGAAAATGGTCCGTTTTCAAATGTTTTATTTTTGAACGTCAGTTCACATTTGTAGGTGGATCATCAGTGTTAGAGCTAAAATTAGCATGTTTAAAGTGATTTTCATGCTTCCAGGGGCCCAAAACACAAGATTTATGGAATGGTTAAAAGTGCATGAAAATGGCCAATTTACTCACTCTGAGTTCTCAAAAAGGGTTTCTTCACCCCGGGAAGTTAATTAAATACCATTTGGAGGCATTTAATGTTCGAGCAAAAACGGCT
The DNA here is from genome assembly GCF_964263255.1 of Lissotriton vulgaris. Lineage (NCBI taxonomy): Eukaryota > Metazoa > Chordata > Amphibia > Caudata > Salamandridae > Lissotriton > Lissotriton vulgaris. The sequence continues at coordinate 43,897 of NW_028249415.1, forward strand.
GATTTTCGACAAAAGAGATAACACCCCCCCATTACGTCATGCTTCAGAAATGTGGAAAATGGTCCGTTTTCAAATGTTTTATTTTTGAACGTCAGTTCACATTTGTAGGTGGATCATCAGTGTTAGAGCTAAAATTAGCATGTTTAAAGTGATTTTCATGCTTCCAGGGGCCCAAAACACAAGATTTATGGAATGGTTAAAAGTGCATGAAAATGGCCAATTTACTCACTCTGAGTTCTCAAAAAGGGTTTCTTCACCCCGGGAAGTTAATTAAATACCATTTGGAGGCATTTAATGTTCGAGCAAAAACGGCTGATTTTCGACAAAAGAGATAACACCCCCCCATTACGTCATGCTTCAGAAATGTGGAAAATGGTCCGTTTTCAAATGTTTTATTTTTGAACGTCAGTTCACATTTGTAGGTGGATCATCAGTGTTAGAGCTAAAATTAGCATGTTTAAAGTGATTTTCATGCTTCCAGGGGCCCAAAACACAAGATTTATGGAATGGTTAAAAGTGCATGAAAATGGCCAATTTACTCACTCTGAGTTCTCAAAAAGGGTTTCTTCACCCCGGGAAGTTAATTAAATACCATTTGGAGGCATTTAATGTTCGAGCCAAAACGGCTGATTTTCGACAAAAGAGATAACACCCCCCCATTACGTCATGCTTCAGAAATGTGGAAAATGGTCCGTTTTCAAATGTTTTATTTTTGAACGTCAGTTCAAATTTGTAGGTGGATCATCAGTGTTAGAGCTAAAATTAGCATGTTTAAAGTGATTTTCATGCTTCCAGGGGCCCAAAACACAAGATTTATGGAATGGTTAAAAGTGCATGAAAATGGCCAATTTACTCACTCTGAGTTCTCAAAAAGGGTTTCTTCACCCCGGGAAGTTAATTAAATACCATTTGGAGGCATTTAATGTTCGAGCCAAAACGGCTGATTTTCGACAAAAGAGATAACACCCCCCCATTACGTCATGCTTCAGAAATGTGGAAAATGGTCCGTTTTCAAATGTTTTATTTTTGAACGTCAGTTCACATTTGTAGGTGGATCATCAGTGTTAGAGCTAAAATTAGCATGTTTAAAGTGATTTTCATGCTTCCAGGGGCCCAAAACACAAGATTTATGGAATGGTTAAAAGTGCATGAAAATGGCCAATTTACTCACTCTGAGTTCTCAAAAAGGGTTTCTTCACCCCGGGAAGTTAATTAAATACCATTTGGAGGCATTTAATGTTCGAGCAAAAACGGCTGATTTTCGACAAAAGAGATAACACCCCCCCATTACGTCATGCTTCAGAAATGTGGAAAATGGTCCGTTTTCAAATGTTTTATTTTTGAACGTCAGTTCACATTTGTACGTGGATCATCAGTGTTAGAGCTAAAATTAGCATGTTTAAAGTGATTTTCATGCTTCCAGGGGCTCGGGAAGTTAATTAAATACCATTTGGAGGCATTTAATGTTCGAGCAAAAACGGCTGATTTTCGACAAAAGAGATAACACCCCCCCATTACGTCATGCTTCAGAAATGTGGAAAATGGTCCGTTTTCAAATGTTTTATTTTTGAACGTCAGTTCACATTTGTAGGTGGATCATCAGTGTTAGAGCTAAAATTAGCATGTTTAAAGTGATTTTCATGCTTCCAGGGGCCCAAAACACAAGATTTATGGAATGGTTAAAAGTGCATGAAAATGGCCAATTTACTCACTCTGAGTTCTCAAAAAGGGTTTCTTCACCCCGGGAAGTTAATTAAATACCATTTGGAGGCATTTAATGTTCGAGCAAAAACGGCTGATTTTCCACAAAAGAGATAACACCCCCCCATTACGTCATGCTTCAGAAATGTGGAAAATGGTCCGTTTTCAAATGTTTTATTTTTGAATGTCAGTTCACATTTGTAGGTGGATCATCAGTGTTAGAGCTAAAATTAGCATGTTTAGAGTGATTTTCATGCTTCCAGGGGCTCGGGAATTTAATTAAATACCATTTGGAGGCATTTAATGTTCGAGCAAAAACGGCTGATTTTCGACAAAAGAGATAACACCCCCCCATTACGTCATGCTTCAGAAATGTGGAAAATGGTCCGTTTTCAAATGTTTTATTTTTGAACGTCAGTTCACATTTGTAGGTGGATCATCAGTGTTAGAGCTAAAATTAGCATGTTTAAAGTGATTTTCATGCTTCCAGGGGCTCGGGAAGTTAATTAAATACCATTTGGAGGCATTTAATGTTCGAGCAAAAACGGCTGATTTTCGACAAAAGAGATAACACCCCCCCATTACGTCATGCTTCAGAAATGTGGAAAATGGTCCGTTTTCAAATGTTTTATTTTTGAACGTCAGTTCACATTTGTAGGTGGATCATCAGTGTTAGAGCTAAAATTAGCATGTTTAAAGTGATTTTCATGCTTCCAGGGGTCGGGAAGTTAATTAAATACCATTTGGAGGCATTTAATGTTCGAGCAAAAACGGCTGATTTTCGACAAAAGAGATAACACCCCCCCATTACGTCATGCTTCAGAAATGTGGAAAATGGTCCGTTTTCAAATGTTTTATTTTTGAACGTCAGTTCACATTTGTAGGTGGATCATCAGTGTTAGAGCTAAAATTAGCATGTTTAAAGTGATTTTCATGCTTCCAGGGGCCCAAAACACAAGATTTATGGAATGGTTAAAAGTGCATGAAAATGGCCAATTTACTCACTCTGAGTTCTCAAAAAGGGTTTCTTCACCCCGGGAAGTTAATTAAATACCATTTGGAGGCATTTAATGTTCGAGCAAAAACGGCTGATTTTCGACAAAAGAGATAACACCCCCCCATTACGTCATGCTTCAGAAATGTGGAAAATGGTCCGTTTTCAAATGTTTTATTTTTGAACGTCAGTTCACATTTGTAGGTGGATCATCAGTGTTAGAGCTAAAATTAGCATGTTTAAAGTGATTTTCATGCTTCCAGGGGCCCAAAACACAAGATTTATGGAATGGTTAAAAGTGCATGAAAATGGCCAATTTACTCACTCTGAGTTCTCAAAAAGGGTTTCTTCACCCCGGGAAGTTAATTAAATACCATTTGGAGGCATTTAATGTTCGAGCAAAAACGGCTGATTTTCGACAAAAGAGATAACACCCCCCCATTACGTCATGCTTCAGAAATGTGGAAAATGGTCCGTTTTCAAATGTTTTATTTTTGAACGTCAGTTCACATTTGTAGGTGGATCATCAGTGTTAGAGCTAAAATCAGCATGTTTAAAGTGATTTTCATGCTTCCAGGGGCCCAAAACACAAGATTTATGGAATGGTTAAAAGTGCATGAAAATGGCCAATTTACTCACTCTGAGTTCTCAAAAAGGGTTTCTTCACCCCGGGAAGTTAATTAAATACCATTTGGAGGCATTTAATGTTCGAGCAAAAACGGCTGATTTTCGACAAAAGAGATAACACCCCCCCATTACGTCATGCTTCAGAAATGTGGAAAATGGTCCGTTTTCAAATGTTTTATTTTTGAACGTCAGTTCACATTTGTAGGTGGATCATCAGTGTTAGAGCTAAAATTAGCATGTTTAAAGTGATTTTCATGCTTCCAGGGGCTCGGGAAGTTAATTAAATACCATTTGGAGGCATTTAATGTTCGAGCAAAAACGGCTGATTTTCGACAAAAGAGATAACACCCCCCCATTACGTCATGCTTCAGAAATGTGGAAAATGGTCCGTTTTCAAATGTTTTATTTTTGAACGTCAGTTCACATTTGTAGGTGGATCATCAGTGTTAGAGCTAAAATTAGCATGTTTAAAGTGATTTTCATGCTTCCAGGGGCTCGGGAAGTTAATTAAATACCATTTGGAGGCATTTAATGTTCGAGCAAAAACGGCTGATTTTCGACAAAAGAGATAACACCCCCCCATTACGTCATGCTTCAGAAATGTGGAAAATGGTCCGTTTTCAAATGTTTTATTTTTGAACGTCAGTTCACATTTGTAGGTGGATCATCAGTGTTAGAGCTAAAATTAGCATGTTTAAAGTGATTTTCATGCTTCCAGGGGCTCGGGAAGTTAATTAAATACCATTTGGAGGCATTTAATGTTCGAGCAAAAACGGCTGATTTTCGACAAAAGAGATAACACCCCCCCATTACGTCATGCTTCAGAAATGTGGAAAATGGTCCGTTTTCAAATGTTTTATTTTTGAACGTCAGTTCACATTTGTAGGTGGATCATCAGTGTTAGAGCTAAAATTAGCATGTTTAAAGTGATTTTCATGCTTCCAGGGGCTCGGGAAGTTAATTAAATACCATTTGGAGGCATTTAATGTTCGAGCAAAAACGGCTGATTTTCGACAAAAGAGATAACACCCCCCCCATTACGTCATGCTTCAGAAATGTGGAAAATGGTCCGTTTTCAAATGTTTTATTTTTGAACGTCAGTTCACATTTGTAGGTGGATCATCAGTGTTAGAGCTAAAATTAGCATGTTTAAAGTGATTTTCATGCTTCCAGGGGCCCAAAACACAAGATTTATGGAATGGTTAAAAGTGCATGAAAATGGCCAATTTACTCACTCTGAGTTCTCAAAAAGGGTTTCTTCACCCCGGGAAGTTAATTAAATACCATTTGGAGGCATTTAATGTTCGAGCAAAAACGGCTGATTTTCGACAAAAGAGATAACACCCCCCCATTACGTCATGCTTCAGAAATGTGGAAAATGGTCCGTTTTCAAATGTTTTATTTTTGAACGTCAGTTCACATTTGTAGGTGGATCATCAGTGTTAGAGCTAAAATTAGCATGTTTAAAGTGATTTTCATGCTTCCAGGGGCCCAAAACACAAGATTTATGGAATGGTTAAAAGTGCATGAAAATGGCCAATTTACTCACTCTGAGTTCTCAAAAAGGGTTTCTTCACCCCGGGAAGTTAATTAAATACCATTTGGAGGCATTTAATGTTCGAGCAAAAACGGCTGATTTTCGACAAAAGAGATAACACCCCCCCATTACGTCATGCTTCAGAAATGTGGTAAATGGTCCGTTTTCAAATGTTTTATTTTTGAACGTCAGTTCACATTTGTAGGTGGATCATCAGTGTTAGAGCTAAAATTAGCATGTTTAAAGTGATTTTCATGCTTCCAGGGGCCCAAAACACAAGATTTATGGAATGGTTAAAAGTGCATGAAAATGGCCAATTTACTCACTCTGAGTTCTCAAAAAGGGTTTCTTCACCCCGGGAAGTTAATTAAATACCATTTGGAGGCATTTAATGTTTGAGCAAAAACGGCTGATTTTCGACAAAAGAGATAACACCCCCCCATTACGTCATGCTTCAGAAATGTGGAAAATGGTCCGTTTTCAAATGTTTTATTTTGAACGTCAGTTCACATTTGTAGGTGGATCATCAGTGTTAGAGCTAAAATTAGCATGTTTAAAGTGATTTTCATGCTTCCAGGGGCCCAAAACACAAGATTTATGGAATGGTTAAAAGTGCATGAAAATGGCCAATTTACTCACTCTGAGTTCTCAAAAAGGGTTTCTTCACCCCGGGAAGTTAATTAAATACCATTTGGAGGCATTTAATGTTCGAGCAAAAACGGCTGATTTTCGACAAAAGAGATAACACCCCCCCATTACGTCATGCTTCAGAAATGTGGAAAATGGTCCGTTTTCAAATGTTTTATTTTTTGAACGTCAGTTCACATTTGTAGGTGGATCATCAGTGTTAGAGCTAAAATTAGCATGTTTAAAGTGATTTTCATGCTTCCAGGGGCTCGGGAAGTTAATTAAATACCATTTTTAGGCATTTAATGTTCGAGCAAAAACGGCTGATTTTCGACAAAAGAGATAACACCCCCCCATTACGTCATGCTTCAGAAATGTGGAAAATGGTCCGTTTTCAAATGTTTTATTTTTGAACGTCAGTTCACATTTGTAGGTGGATCATCAGTGTTAGAGCTAAAATTAGCATGTTTAAAGTGATTTTCATGCTTCCAGGGGCTCGGGAAGTTAATTAAATACCATTTGGAGGCATTTAATGTTCGAGCAAAAACGGCTGATTTTCGACAAAAGAGATAACACCCCCCCATTACGTCATGCTTCAGAAATGTGGAAAATGGTCCGTTTTCAAATGTTTTATTTTTGAACGTCAGTTCACATTTGTAGGTGGATCATCAGTGTTAGAGCTAAAATTAGCATGTTTAAAGTGATTTTCATGCTTCCAGGGGCTCGGGAAGTTAATTAAATACCATTTGGAGGCATTTAATGTTCGAGCAAAAACGGCTGATTTTCGACAAAAGAGATAACACCCCCCCATTACGTCATGCTTCAGAAATGTGGAAAATGGTCCGTTTTCAAATGTTTTATTTTTGAACGTCAGTTCACATTTGTAGGTGGATCATCAGTGTTAGAGCTAAAATTAGCATGTTTAAAGTGATTTTCATGCTTCCAGGGGCTCGGGAAGTTAATTAAATACCATTTGGAGGCATTTAATGTTTGAGCAAAAACGGCTGATTTTCGACAAAAGAGATAACACCCCCCCATTACGTCATGCTTCAGAAATGTGGAAAATGGTCCGTTTTCAAATGTTTTATTTTTGAACGTCAGTTCACATTTGTAGGTGGATCATCAGTGTTAGAGCTAAAATTAGCATGTTTAAAGTGATTTTCATGCTTCCAGGGGCCCAAAACACAAGATTTATGGAATGGTTAAAAGTGCATGAAAATGGCCAATTTACTCACTCTGAGTTCTCAAAAAGGGTTTCTTCACCCCGGGAAGTTAATTAAATACCATTTGGAGGCATTTAATGTTCGAGCAAAAACGGCTGATTTTCGACAAAAGAGATAACACCCCCCCATTACGTCATGCTTCAGAAATGTGGAAAATGGTCCGTTTTCAAATGTTTTATTTTTGAACGTCAGTTCACATTTGTAGGTGGATCATCAGTGTTAGAGCTAAAATTAGCATGTTTAAAGTGATTTTCATGCTTCCAGGGGCCCAAAACACAAGATTTATGGAATGGTTAAAAGTGCATGAAAATGGCCAATTTACTCACTCTGAGTTCTCAAAAAGGGTTTCTTCACCCCGGGAAGTTAATTAAATACCATTTGGAGGCATTTAATGTTCGAGCAAAAACGGCTGATTTTCGACAAAAGAGATAACACCCCCCCATTACGTCATGCTTCAGAAATGTGGAAAATGGTCCGTTTTCAAATGTTTTATTTTTGAACGTCAGTTCACATTTGTAGGTGGATCATCAGTGTTAGAGCTAAAATTAGCATGTTTAAAGTGATTTTCATGCTTCCAGGGGCCCAAAACACAAGATTTATGGAATGGTTAAAAGTGCATGAAAATGGCCAATTTACTCACTCTGAGTTCTCAAAAAGGGTTTCTTCACCCCGGGAAGTTAATTAAATACCATTTGGAGGCATTTAATGTTCGAGCAAAAACGGCTGATTTTCGACAAAAGAGATAACACCCCCCCATTACGTCATGCTTCAGAAATGTGGAAAATGGTCCGTTTTCAAATGTTTTATTTTTGAACGTCAGTTCACATTTGTAGGTGGATCATCAGTGTTAGAGCTAAAATTAGCATGTTTAAAGTGATTTTCATGCTTCCAGGGGCCCAAAACACAAGATTTATGGAATGGTTAAAAGTGCATGAAAATGGCCAATTTACTCACTCTGAGTTCTCAAAAAGGGTTTCTTCACCCCGGGAAGTTAATTAAATACCATTTGGAGGCATTTAATGTTCGAGCCAAAACGGCTGATTTTCGACAAAAGAGATAACACCCCCCCATTACGTCATGCTTCAGAAATGTGGAAAATGGTCCGTTTTCAAATGTTTTATTTTTGAACGTCAGTTCACATTTGTAGGTGGATCATCAGTGTTAGAGCTAAAATTAGCATGTTTAAAGTGATTTTCATGCTTCCAGGGGCCCAAAACACAAGATTTATGGAATGGTTAAAAGTGCATGAAAATGGCCAATTTACTCACTCTGAGTTCTCAAAAAGGGTTTCTTCACCCCGGGAAGTTAATTAAATACCATTTGGAGGCATTTAATGTTCGAGCAAAAACGGCTGATTTTCGACAAAAGAGATAACACCCCCCCATTACGTCATGCTTCAGAAATGTGGAAAATGGTCCGTTTTCAAATGTTTTATTTTTGAACGTCAGTTCACATTTGTACGTGGATCATCAGTGTTAGAGCTAAAATTAGCATGTTTAAAGTGATTTTCATGCTTCCAGGGGCTCGGGAAGTTAATTAAATACCATTTGGAGGCATTTAATGTTCGAGCAAAAACGGCTGATTTTCGACAAAAGAGATAACACCCCCCCATTACGTCATGCTTCAGAAATGTGGAAAATGGTCCGTTTTCAAATGTTTTATTTTTGAACGTCAGTTCACATTTGTAGGTGGATCATCAGTGTTAGAGCTAAAATTAGCATGTTTAAAGTGATTTTCATGCTTCCAGGGGCCCAAAACACAAGATTTATGGAATGGTTAAAAGTGCATGAAAATGGCCAATTTACTCACTCTGAGTTCTCAAAAAGGGTTTCTTCACCCCGGGAAGTTAATTAAATACCATTTGGAGGCATTTAATGTTCGAGCAAAAACGGCTGATTTTCCACAAAAGAGATAACACCCCCCCATTACGTCATGCTTCAGAAATGTGGAAAATGGTCCGTTTTCAAATGTTTTATTTTTGAATGTCAGTTCACATTTGTAGGTGGATCATCAGTGTTAGAGCTAAAATTAGCATGTTTAAAGTGATTTTCATGCTTCCAGGGGCTCGGGAATTTAATTAAATACCATTTGGAGGCATTTAATGTTCGAGCAAAAACGGCTGATTTTCGACAAAAGAGATAACACCCCCCCATTACGTCATGCTTCAGAAATGTGGAAAATGGTCCGTTTTCAAATGTTTTATTTTTGAACGTCAGTTCACATTTGTAGGTGGATCATCAGTGTTAGAGCTAAAATTAGCATGTTTAAAGTGATTTTCATGCTTCCAGGGGCTCGGGAAGTTAATTAAATACCATTTGGAGGCATTTAATGTTCGAGCAAAAACGGCTGATTTTCGACAAAAGAGATAACACCCCCCCATTACGTCATGCTTCAGAAATGTGGAAAATGGTCCGTTTTCAAATGTTTTATTTTTGAACGTCAGTTCACATTTGTAGGTGGATCATCAGTGTTAGAGCTAAAATTAGCATGTTTAAAGTGATTTTCATGCTTCCAGGGGTCGGGAAGTTAATTAAATACCATTTGGAGGCATTTAATGTTCGAGCAAAAACGGCTGATTTTCGACAAAAGAGATAACACCCCCCCATTACGTCATGCTTCAGAAATGTGGAAAATGGTCCGTTTTCAAATGTTTTATTTTTGAACGTCAGTTCACATTTGTAGGTGGATCATCAGTGTTAGAGCTAAAATTAGCATGTTTAAAGTGATTTTCATGCTTCCAGGGGCCCAAAACACAAGATTTATGGAATGGTTAAAAGTGCATGAAAATGGCCAATTTACTCACTCTGAGTTCTCAAAAAGGGTTTCTTCACCCCGGGAAGTTAATTAAATACCATTTGGAGGCATTTAATGTTCGAGCAAAAACGGCTGATTTTCGACAAAAGAGATAACACCCCCCCATTACGTCATGCTTCAGAAATGTGGAAAATGGTCCGTTTTCAAATGTTTTATTTTTGAACGTCAGTTCACATTTGTAGGTGGATCATCAGTGTTAGAGCTAAAATTAGCATGTTTAAAGTGATTTTCATGCTTCCAGGGGCCCAAAACACAAGATTTATGGAATGGTTAAAAGTGCATGAAAATGGCCAATTTACTCACTCTGAGTTCTCAAAAAGGGTTTCTTCACCCCGGGAAGTTAATTAAATACCATTTGGAGGCATTTAATGTTCGAGCAAAAACGGCTGATTTTCGACAAAAGAGATAACACCCCCCCATTACGTCATGCTTCAGAAATGTGGAAAATGGTCCGTTTTCAAATGTTTTATTTTTGAACGTCAGTTCACATTTGTAGGTGGATCATCAGTGTTAGAGCTAAAATCAGCATGTTTAAAGTGATTTTCATGCTTCCAGGGGCCCAAAACACAAGATTTATGGAATGGTTAAAAGTGCATGAAAATGGCCAATTTACTCACTCTGAGTTCTCAAAAAGGGTTTCTTCACCCCGGGAAGTTAATTAAATACCATTTGGAGGCATTTAATGTTCGAGCAAAAACGGCTGATTTTCGACAAAAGAGATAACACCCCCCCATTACGTCATGCTTCAGAAATGTGGAAAATGGTCCGTTTTCAAATGTTTTATTTTTGAACGTCAGTTCACATTTGTAGGTGGATCATCAGTGTTAGAGCTAAAATTAGCATGTTTAAAGTGATTTTCATGCTTCCAGGGGCTCGGGAAGTTAATTAAATACCATTTGGAGGCATTTAATGTTCGAGCAAAAACGGCTGATTTTCGACAAAAGAGATAACACCCCCCCATTACGTCATGCTTCAGAAATGTGGAAAATGGTCCGTTTTCAAATGTTTTATTTTTGAACGTCAGTTCACATTTGTAGGTGGATCATCAGTGTTAGAGCTAAAATTAGCATGTTTAAAGTGATTTTCATGCTTCCAGGGGCTCGGGAAGTTAATTAAATACCATTTGGAGGCATTTAATGTTCGAGCAAAAACGGCTGATTTTCGACAAAAGAGATAACACCCCCCCATTACGTCATGCTTCAGAAATGTGGAAAATGGTCCGTTTTCAAATGTTTTATTTTTGAACGTCAGTTCACATTTGTAGGTGGATCATCAGTGTTAGAGCTAAAATTAGCATGTTTAAAGTGATTTTCATGCTTCCAGGGGCTCGGGAAGTTAATTAAATACCATTTGGAGGCATTTAATGTTCGAGCAAAAACGGCTGATTTTCGACAAAAGAGATAACACCCCCCCATTACGTCATGCTTCAGAAATGTGGAAAATGGTCCGTTTTCAAATGTTTTATTTTTGAACGTCAGTTCACATTTGTAGGTGGATCATCAGTGTTAGAGCTAAAATTAGCATGTTTAAAGTGATTTTCATGCTTCCAGGGGCTCGGGAAGTTAATTAAATACCATTTGGAGGCATTTAATGTTTGAGCAAAAACGGCTGATTTTCGACAAAAGAGATAACACCCCCCCATTACGTCATGCTTCAGAAATGTGGAAAATGGTCCGTTTTCAAATGTTTTATTTTTGAACGTCAGTTCACATTTGTAGGTGGATCATCAGTGTTAGAGCTAAAATTAGCATGTTTAAAGTGATTTTCATGCTTCCAGGGGCCCAAAACACAAGATTTATGGAATGGTTAAAAGTGCATGAAAATGGCCAATTTACTCACTCTGAGTTCTCAAAAAGGGTTTCTTCACCCCGGGAAGTTAATTAAATACCATTGGAGGCATTTAATGTTCGAGCAAAAACGGCTGATTTTCGACAAAAGAGATAACACCCCCCCATTACGTCATGCTTCAGAAATGTGGAAAATGGTCCGTTTTCAAATGTTTTATTTTTGAACGTCAGTTCACATTTGTAGGTGGATCATCAGTGTTAGAGCTAAAATTAGCATGTTTAAAGTGATTTTCATGCTTCCAGGGGCCCAAAACACAAGATTTATGGAATGGTTAAAAGTGCATGAAAATGGCCAATTTACTCACTCTGAGTTCTCAAAAAGGGTTTCTTCACCCCGGGAAGTTAATTAAATACCATTTGGAGGCATTTAATGTTCGAGCAAAAACGGCTGATTTTCGACAAAAGAGATAACACCCCCCCATTACGTCATGCTTCAGAAATGTGGAAAATGGTCCGTTTTCAAATGTTTTATTTTTGAACGTCAGTTCACATTTGTAGGTGGATCATCAGTGTTAGAGCTAAAATTAGCATGTTTAAAGTGATTTTCATGCTTCCAGGGGCCCAAAACACAAGATTTATGGAATGGTTAAAAGTGCATGAAAATGGCCAATTTACTCACTATGAGTTCTCAAAAAGGGTTTCTTCACCCCGGGAAGTTAATTAAATACCATTTGGAGGCATTTAATGTTCGAGCAAAAACGGCTGATTTTCGACAAAAGAGATAACACCCCCCCATTACGTCATGCTTCAGAAATGTGGAAAATGGTCCGTTTTCAAATGTTTTATTTTTGAACGTCAGTTCACATTTGTAGGTGGATCATCAGTGTTAGAGCTAAAATTAGCATGTTTAAAGTGATTTTCATGCTTCCAGGGGCCCAAAACACAAGATTTATGGAATGGTTAAAAGTGCATGAAAATGGCCAATTTACTCACTCTGAGTTCTCAAAAAGGGTTTCTTCACCCCGGGAAGTTAATTAAATACCATTTGGAGGCATTTAATGTTCGAGCAAAAACGGCTGATTTTCGACAAAAGAGATAACACCCCCCCATTACGTCATGCTTCAGAAATGTGGAAAATGGTCCGTTTTCAAATGTTTTATTTTTGAACGTCAGTTCACATTTGTACGTGGATCATCAGTGTTAGAGCTAACATTAGCATGTTTAAAGTGATTTTCATGCTTCCAGGGGCTCGGGAAGTTAATTAAATACCATTTGGAGGCATTTAATGTTCGAGCAAAAACGGCTGATTTTCGACAAAAGAGATAACACCCCCCCATTACGTCATGCTTCAGAAATGTGGAAAATGGTCCGTTTTCAAATGTTTTATTTTTGAACGTCAGTTCACATTTGTAGGTGGATCATCAGTGTTAGAGCTAAAATTAGCATGTTTAAAGTGATTTTCATGCTTCCAGGGGCCCAAAACACAAGATTTATGGAATGGTTAAAAGTGCATGAAAATGGCCAATTTACTCACTCTGAGTTCTCAAAAAGGGTTTCTTCACCCCGGGAAGTTAATTAAATACCATTTGGAGGCATTTAATGTTCGAGCAAAAACGGCTGATTTTCCACAAAAGAGATAACACCCCCCCATTACGTCATGCTTCAGAAATGTGGAAAATGGTCCGTTTTCAAATGTTTTATTTTTGAATGTCAGTTCACATTTGTAGGTGGATCATCAGTGTTAGAGCTAAAATTAGCATGTTTAAAGTGATTTTCATGCTTCCAGGGGCTCGGGAAGTTAATTAAATACCATTTGGAGGCATTTAATGTTCGAGCAAAAACGGCTGATTTTCGACAAAAGAGATAACACCCCCCCATTACGTCATGCTTCAGAAATGTGGAAAATGGTCCGTTTTCAAATGTTTTATTTTTGAACGTCAGTTCACATTTGTAGGTGGATCATCAGTGTTAGAGCTAAAATTAGCATGTTTAAAGTGATTTTCATGCTTCCAGGGGCTCGGGAAGTTAATTAAATACCATTTGGAGGCATTTAATGTTCGAGCAAAAACGGCTGATTTTCGACAAAAGAGATAACACCCCCCCATTACGTCATGCTTCAGAAATGTGGAAAATGGTCCGTTTTCAAATGTTTTATTTTTGAACGTCAGTTCACATTTGTAGGTGGATCATCAGTGTTAGAGCTAAAATTAGCATGTTTAAAGTGATTTTCATGCTTCCAGGGGTCGGGAAGTTAATTAAATACCATTTGGAGGCATTTAATGTTCGAGCAAAAACGGCTGATTTTTGACAAAAGAGATAACACCCCCCCATTACGTCATGCTTCAGAAATGTGGAAAATGGTCCGTTTTCAAATGTTTTATTTTTGAACGTCAGTTCACATTTGTAGGTGGATCATCAGTGTTAGAGCTAAAATTAGCATGTTTAAAGTGATTTTCATGCTTCCAGGGGCCCAAAACACAAGATTTATGGAATGGTTAAAAGTGCATGAAAATGGCCAATTTACTCACTCTGAGTTCTCAAAAAGGGTTTCTTCACCCCGGGAAGTTAATTAAATACCATTTGGAGGCATTTAATGTTCGAGCAAAAACGGCTGATTTTCGACAAAAGAGATAACACCCCCCCATTACGTCATGCTTCAGAAATGTGGAAAATGGTCCGTTTTCAAATGTTTTATTTTTGAACGTCAGTTCACATTTGTAGGTGGATCATCAGTGTTAGAGCTAAAATTAGCATGTTTAAATTGATTTTCATGCTTCCAGGGGCCCAAAACACAAGATTTATGGAATGGTTAAAAGTGCATGAAAATGGCCAATTTACTCACTCTGAGTTCTCAAAAAGGGTTTCTTCACCCCGGGAAGTTAATTAAATACCATTTGGAGGCATTTAATGTTCGAGCAAAAACGGCTGATTTTCACAAAAGAGATAACACCCCCCCATTACGTCATGCTTCAGAAATGTGGAAAATGGTCCGTTTTCAAATGTTTTATTTTTTGAACGTCAGTTCACATTTGTAGGTGGATCATCAGTGTTAGAGCTAAAATTAGCATGTTTAAAGTGATTTTCATGCTTCCAGGGGCTCGGGAAGTTAATTAAATACCATTTGGAGGCATTTAATGTTCGAGCAAAAACGGCTGATTTTCGACAAAAGAGATAACACCCCCCCATTACGTCATGCTTCAGAAATGTGGAAAATGGTCCGTTTTCAAATGTTTTATTTTTGAACGTCAGTTCACATTTGTAGGTGGATCATCAGTGTTAGAGCTAAAATTAGCATGTTTAAAGTGATTTTCATGCTTCCAGGGGCCCAAAACACAAGATTTATGGAATGGTTAAAAGTGCATGAAAATGGCCAATTTACTCACTCTGAGTTCTCAAAAAGGGTTTCTTCACCCCGGGAAGTTAATTAAATACCATTTGGAGGCATTTAATGTTCGAGCAAAAACGGCTGATTTTCGACAAAGAGATAACACCCCCCCATTACGTCATGCTTCAGAAATGTGGAAAATGGTCCGTTTTCAAATGTTTTATTTTTGAACGTCAGTTCACATTTGTAGGTGGATCATCAGTGTTAGAGCTAAAATTAGCATGTTTAAAGTGATTTTCATGCTTCCAGGGGCTCGGGAAGTTAATTAAATACCATTTGGAGGCATTTAATGTTAGAGCAAAAATGGCTGATTTTCGACAAAAGAGCTAACACCCCCCCATTACGTCATGCTTCAGAAATGTGGAAAATGGTCCGTTTTCAAATGTTTTATTTTGAACGTCAGTTCACATTTGTAGGTGGATCATCAGTGTTAGAGCTAAAATTAGCATGTTTAAAGTGATTTTCATGCTTCTTGGGGCCCAAAACACAAGATTTATGGAATGGTTAAAAGTGCATGAAAATGGCCAATTTACTCACTCTGAGTTCTCAAAAAGGGTTTCTTCACCCCGGGAAGTTAATTAAATACCATTTGGAGGCATTTAATGTTCGAGCAAAAACGGCTGATTTTCGACAAAAGAGATAACACCCCCCCATTACGTCATGCTTCAGAAATGTGGAAAATGGTCCGTTTTCAAATGTTTTATTTTTGAACGTCAGTTCACATTTGTAGGTGGATCATCAGTGTTAGAGCTAAAATTAGCATGTTTAAAGTGATTTTCATGCTTCCAGGGGCTCGGGAAGTTAATTAAATACAATTTGGAGGCATTTAATGTTCGAGCAAAAACGGCTGATTTTCGACAAAAGAGATAACACCCCCCCATTACGTCATGCTTCAGAAATGTGGAAAATGGTCCGTTTTCAAATGTTTTATTTTTGAACGTCAGTTCACATTTGTAGGTGGATCATCAGTGTTAGAGCTAAAATTAGCATGTTTAAAGTGATTTTCATGCTTCCAGGGGCCCAAAACACAAGATTTATGGAATGGTTAAAAGTGCATGAAAATGGCCAATTTACTCACTCTGAGTTCTCAAAAAGGGTTTCTTCACCCCGGGAAGTTAATTAAATACCATTTGGAGGCATTTAATGTTCGAGCAAAAACGGCTGATTTTCGACAAAAGAGATAACACCCCCCCATTACGTCATGCTTCAGAAATGTGGAAAATGGTCCGTTTTCAAATGTTTTATTTTTGAACGTCAGTTCACATTTGTACGTGGATCATCAGTGTTAGAGCTAAAATTAGCATGTTTAAAGTGATTTTCATGCTTCCAGGGGCTCGGGAAGTTAATTAAATACCATTTGGAGGCATTTAATGTTCGAGCAAAAACGGCTGATTTTCGACAAAAGAGATAACACCCCCCCATTACGTCATGCTTCAGAAATGTGGAAAATGGTCCGTTTTCAAATGTTTTATTTTTGAACGTCAGTTCACATTTGTAGGTGGATCATCAGTGTTAGAGCTAAAATTAGCATGTTTAAAGTGATTTTCATGCTTCCAGGGGCCCAAAACACAAGATTTATGGAATGGTTAAAAGTGCATGAAAATGGCCAATTTACTCACTCTGAGTTCTCAAAAAGGGTTTCTTCACCCCGGGAAGTTAATTAAATACCATTTGGAGGCATTTAATGTTCGAGCAAAAACGGCTGATTTTCGACAAAAGAGATAACACCCCCCCATTACGTCATGCTTCAGAAATGTGGAAAATGGTCCGTTTTCAAATGTTTTATTTTTGAATGTCAGTTCACATTTGTAGGTGGATCATCAGTGTTAGAGCTAAAATTAGCATGTTTAAAGTGATTTTCATGCTTCCAGGGGCTCGGGAAGTTAATTAAATACCATTTGGAGTCATTTAATGTTCGAGCAAAAACGGCTGATTTTCGACAAAAGAGATAACACCCCCCCATTACGTCATGCTTCAGAAATGTGGAAAATGGTCCGTTTTCAAATGTTTTATTTTTGAACGTCAGTTCACATTTGTAGGTGGATCATCAGTGTTAGAGCTAAAATTAGCATGTTTAAAGTGATTTTCATGCTTCCAGGGGCTCGGGAAGTTAATTAAATACCATTTGGAGGCATTTAATGTTCGAGCAAAAACGGCTGATTTTCGACAAAAGAGATAACACCCCCCCATTACGTCATGCTTCAGAAATGTGGAAAATGGTCCGTTTTCAAATGTTTTATTTTTGAACGTCAGTTCACATTTGTAGGTGGATCATCAGTGTTAGAGCTAAAATTAGCATGTTTAAAGTGATTTTCATGCTTCCAGGGGCTCGGGAAGTTAATTAAATACCATTTGGAGGCATTTAATGTTCGAGCAAAAACGGCTGATTTTCGACAAAAGAGATAACACCCCCCCATTACGTCATGCTTCAGAAATGTGGAAAATGGTCCGTTTTCAAATGTTTTATTTTTGAACGTCAGTTCACATTTGTAGGTGGATCATCAGTGTTAGAGCTAAAATTAGCATGTTTAAAGTGATTTTCATGCTTCCAGGGGCTCGGGAAGTTAATTAAATACCATTTGGAGGCATTTAATGTTCGAGCAAAAACGGCTGATTTTCGACAAAAGAGATAACACCCCCCCATTACGTCATGCTTCAGAAATGTGGAAAATGGTCCGTTTTCAAATGTTTTATTTTTGAACGTCAGTTCACATTTGTAGGTGGATCATCAGTGTTAGAGCTAAAATTAGCATGTTTAAAGTGATTTTCATGCTTCCAGGGGCTCGGGAAGTTAATTAAATACCATTTGGAGGCATTTAATGTTTGAGCAAAAACGGCTGATTTTCGACAAAAGAGATAACACCCCCCCATTACGTCATGCTTCAGAAATGTGGAAAATGGTCCGTTTTCAAATGTTTTATTTTTGAACGTCAGTTCACATTTGTAGGTGGATCATCAGTGTTAGAGCTAAAATTAGCATGTTTAAAGTGATTTTCATGCTTCCAGGGGCCCAAAACACAAGATTTATGGAATGGTTAAAAGTGCATGAAAATGGCCAATTTACTCACTCTGAGTTCTCAAAAAGGGTTTCTTCACCCCGGGAAGTTAATTAAATACCATTGGAGGCATTTAATGTTCGAGCAAAAACGGCTGATTTTCGACAAAAGAGATAACACCCCCCCATTACGTCATGCTTCAGAAATGTGGAAAATGGTCCGTTTTCAAATGTTTTATTTTTGAACGTCAGTTCACATTTGTAGGTGGATCATCAGTGTTAGAGCTAAAATTAGCATGTTTAAAGTGATTTTCATGCTTCCAGGGGCCCAAAACACAAGATTTATGGAATGGTTAAAAGTGCATGAAAATGGCCAATTTACTCACTCTGAGTTCTCAAAAAGGGTTTCTTCACCCCGGGAAGTTAATTAAATACCATTTGGAGGCATTTAATGTTCGAGCAAAAACGGCTGATTTTCGACAAAAGAGATAACACCCCCCCATTACGTCATGCTTCAGAAATGTGGAAAATGGTCCGTTTTCAAATGTTTTATTTTTGAACGTCAGTTCACATTTGTAGGTGGATCATCAGTGTTAGAGCTAAAATTAGCATGTTTAAAGTGATTTTCATGCTTCCAGGGGCCCAAAACACAAGATTTATGGAATGGTTAAAAGTGCATGAAAATGGCCAATTTACTCACTATGAGTTCTCAAAAAGGGTTTCTTCACCCCGGGAAGTTAATTAAATACCATTTGGAGGCATTTAATGTTCGAGCAAAAACGGCTGATTTTCGACAAAAGAGATAACACCCCCCCATTACGTCATGCTTCAGAAATGTGGAAAATGGTCCGTTTTCAAATGTTTTATTTTTGAACGTCAGTTCACATTTGTAGGTGGATCATCAGTGTTAGAGCTAAAATTAGCATGTTTAAAGTGATTTTCATGCTTCCAGGGGCCCAAAACACAAGATTTATGGAATGGTTAAAAGTGCATGAAAATGGCCAATTTACTCACTCTGAGTTCTCAAAAAGGGTTTCTTCACCCCGGGAAGTTAATTAAATACCATTTGGAGGCATTTAATGTTCGAGCAAAAACGGCTGATTTTCGACAAAAGAGATAACACCCCCCCATTACGTCATGCTTCAGAAATGTGGAAAATGGTCCGTTTTCAAATGTTTTATTTTTGAACGTCAGTTCACATTTGTACGTGGATCATCAGTGTTAGAGCTAACATTAGCATGTTTAAAGTGATTTTCATGCTTCCAGGGGCTCGGGAAGTTAATTAAATACCATTTGGAGGCATTTAATGTTCGAGCAAAAACGGCTGATTTTCGACAAAAGAGATAACACCCCCCCATTACGTCATGCTTCAGAAATGTGGAAAATGGTCCGTTTTCAAATGTTTTATTTTTGAACGTCAGTTCACATTTGTAGGTGGATCATCAGTGTTAGAGCTAAAATTAGCATGTTTAAAGTGATTTTCATGCTTCCAGGGGCCCAAAACACAAGATTTATGGAATGGTTAAAAGTGCATGAAAATGGCCAATTTACTCACTCTGAGTTCTCAAAAAGGGTTTCTTCACCCCGGGAAGTTAATTAAATACCATTTGGAGGCATTTAATGTTCGAGCAAAAACGGCTGATTTTCCACAAAAGAGATAACACCCCCCCATTACGTCATGCTTCAGAAATGTGGAAAATGGTCCGTTTTCAAATGTTTTATTTTTGAATGTCAGTTCACATTTGTAGGTGGATCATCAGTGTTAGAGCTAAAATTAGCATGTTTAAAGTGATTTTCATGCTTCCAGGGGCTCGGGAAGTTAATTAAATACCATTTGGAGGCATTTAATGTTCGAGCAAAAACGGCTGATTTTCGACAAAAGAGATAACACCCCCCCATTACGTCATGCTTCAGAAATGTGGAAAATGGTCCGTTTTCAAATGTTTTATTTTTGAACGTCAGTTCACATTTGTAGGTGGATCATCAGTGTTAGAGCTAAAATTAGCATGTTTAAAGTGATTTTCATGCTTCCAGGGGCTCGGGAAGTTAATTAAATACCATTTGGAGGCATTTAATGTTCGAGCAAAAACGGCTGATTTTCGACAAAAGAGATAACACCCCCCCATTACGTCATGCTTCAGAAATGTGGAAAATGGTCCGTTTTCAAATGTTTTATTTTTGAACGTCAGTTCACATTTGTAGGTGGATCATCAGTGTTAGAGCTAAAATTAGCATGTTTAAAGTGATTTTCATGCTTCCAGGGGTCGGGAAGTTAATTAAATACCATTTGGAGGCATTTAATGTTCGAGCAAAAACGGCTGATTTTCGACAAAAGAGATAACACCCCCCCATTACGTCATGCTTCAGAAATGTGGAAAATGGTCCGTTTTCAAATGTTTTATTTTTGAACGTCAGTTCACATTTGTAGGTGGATCATCAGTGTTAGAGCTAAAATTAGCATGTTTAAAGTGATTTTCATGCTTCCAGGGGCCCAAAACACAAGATTTATGGAATGGTTAAAAGTGCATGAAAATGGCCAATTTACTCACTCTGAGTTCTCAAAAAGGGTTTCTTCACCCCGGGAAGTTAATTAAATACCATTTGGAGGCATTTAATGTTCGAGCAAAAACGGCTGATTTTCGACAAAAGAGATAACACCCCCCCATTACGTCATGCTTCAGAAATGTGGAAAATGGTCCGTTTTCAAATGTTTTATTTTTGAACGTCAGTTCACATTTGTAGGTGGATCATCAGTGTTAGAGCTAAAATTAGCATGTTTAAATTGATTTTCATGCTTCCAGGGGCCCAAAACACAAGATTTATGGAATGGTTAAAAGTGCATGAAAATGGCCAATTTACTCACTCTGAGTTCTCAAAAAGGGTTTCTTCACCCCGGGAAGTTAATTAAATACCATTTGGAGGCATTTAATGTTCGAGCAAAAACGGCTGATTTTCGACAAAAGAGATAACACCCCCCCATTACGTCATGCTTCAGAAATGTGGAAAATGGTCCGTTTTCAAATGTTTTATTTTTGAACGTCAGTTCACATTTGTAGGTGGATCATCAGTGTTAGAGCTAAAATTAGCATGTTTAAAGTGATTTTCATGCTTCCAGGGGCTCGGGAAGTTAATTAAATACCATTTGGAGGCATTTAATGTTCGAGCAAAAACGGCTGATTTTCGACAAAAGAGATAACACCCCCCCATTACGTCATGCTTCAGAAATGTGGAAAATGGTCCGTTTTCAAATGTTTTATTTTTGAACGTCAGTTCACATTTGTAGGTGGATCATCAGTGTTAGAGCTAAAATTAGCATGTTTAAAGTGATTTTCATGCTTCCAGGGGCCCAAAACACAAGATTTATGGAATGGTTAAAAGTGCATGAAAATGGCCAATTTACTCACTCTGAGTTCTCAAAAAGGGTTTCTTCACCCCGGGAAGTTAATTAAATACCATTTGGAGGCATTTAATGTTCGAGCAAAAACGGCTGATTTTCGACAAAGAGATAACACCCCCCCATTACGTCATGCTTCAGAAATGTGGAAAATGGTCCGTTTTCAAATGTTTTATTTTTGAACGTCAGTTCACATTTGTAGGTGGATCATCAGTGTTAGAGCTAAAATTAGCATGTTTAAAGTGATTTTCATGCTTCCAGGGGCTCGGGAAGTTAATTAAATACCATTTGGAGGCATTTAATGTTAGAGCAAAAATGGCTGATTTTCGACAAAAGAGCTAACACCCCCCCATTACGTCATGCTTCAGAAATGTGGAAAATGGTCCGTTTTCAAATGTTTTATTTTTGAACGTCAGTTCACATTTGTAGGTGGATCATCAGTGTTAGAGCTAAAATTAGCATGTTTAAAGTGATTTTCATGCTTCTTGGGGCCCAAAACACAAGATTTATGGAATGGTTAAAAGTGCATGAAAATGGCCAATTTACTCACTCTGAGTTCTCAAAAAGGGTTTCTTCACCCCGGGAAGTTAATTAAATACCATTTGGAGGCATTTAATGTTCGAGCAAAAACGGCTGATTTTCGACAAAAGAGATAACACCCCCCCATTACGTCATGCTTCAGAAATGTGGAAAATGGTCCGTTTTCAAATGTTTTATTTTTGAACGTCAGTTCACATTTGTAGGTGGATCATCAGTGTTAGAGCTAAAATTAGCATGTTTAAAGTGATTTTCATGCTTCCAGGGGCTCGGGAAGTTAATTAAATACAATTTGGAGGCATTTAATGTTCGAGCAAAAACGGCTGATTTTCGACAAAAGAGATAACACCCCCCCATTACGTCATGCTTCAGAAATGTGGAAAATGGTCCGTTTTCAAATGTTTTATTTTTGAACGTCAGTTCACATTTGTAGGTGGATCATCAGTGTTAGAGCTAAAATTAGCATGTTTAAAGTGATTTTCATGCTTCCAGGGGCCCAAAACACAAGATTTATGGAATGGTTAAAAGTGCATGAAAATGGCCAATTTACTCACTCTGAGTTCTCAAAAAGGGTTTCTTCACCCCGGGAAGTTAATTAAATACCATTTGGAGGCATTTAATGTTCGAGCAAAAACGGCTGATTTTCGACAAAAGAGATAACACCCCCCCATTACGTCATGCTTCAGAAATGTGGAAAATGGTCCGTTTTCAAATGTTTTATTTTTGAACGTCAGTTCACATTTGTACGTGGATCATCAGTGTTAGAGCTAAAATTAGCATGTTTAAAGTGATTTTCATGCTTCCAGGGGCTCGGGAAGTTAATTAAATACCATTTGGAGGCATTTAATGTTCGAGCAAAAACGGCTGATTTTCGACAAAAGAGATAACACCCCCCCATTACGTCATGCTTCAGAAATGTGGAAAATGGTCCGTTTTCAAATGTTTTATTTTTGAACGTCAGTTCACATTTGTAGGTGGATCATCAGTGTTAGAGCTAAAATTAGCATGTTTAAAGTGATTTTCATGCTTCCAGGGGCCCAAAACACAAGATTTATGGAATGGTTAAAAGTGCATGAAAATGGCCAATTTACTCACTCTGAGTTCTCAAAAAGGGTTTCTTCACCCCGGGAAGTTAATTAAATACCATTTGGAGGCATTTAATGTTCGAGCAAAAACGGCTGATTTTCGACAAAAGAGATAACACCCCCCCATTACGTCATGCTTCAGAAATGTGGAAAATGGTCCGTTTTCAAATGTTTTATTTTTGAATGTCAGTTCACATTTGTAGGTGGATCATCAGTGTTAGAGCTAAAATTAGCATGTTTAAAGTGATTTTCATGCTTCCAGGGGCTCGGGAAGTTAATTAAATACCATTTGGAGTCATTTAATGTTCGAGCAAAAACGGCTGATTTTCGACAAAAGAGATAACACCCCCCCATTACGTCATGCTTCAGAAATGTGGAAAATGGTCCGTTTTCAAATGTTTTATTTTTGAACGTCAGTTCACATTTGTAGGTGGATCATCAGTGTTAGAGCTAAAATTAGCATGTTTAAAGTGATTTTCATGCTTCCAGGGGCTCGGGAAGTTAATTAAATACCATTTGGAGGCATTTAATGTTCGAGCAAAAACGGCTGATTTTCGACAAAAGAGATAACACCCCCCCATTACGTCATGCTTCAGAAATGTGGAAAATGGTCCGTTTTCAAATGTTTTATTTTTGAACGTCAGTTCACATTTGTAGGTGGATCATCAGTGTTAGAGCTAAAATTAGCATGTTTAAAGTGATTTTCATGCTTCCAGGGGTCGGGAAGTTAATTAAATACCATTTGGAGGCATTTAATGTTCGAGCAAAAACGGCTGATTTTCGACAAAAGAGATAACACCCCCCCATTACGTCATGCTTCAGAAATGTGGAAAATGGTCCGTTTTCAAATGTTTTATTTTTGAACGTCAGTTCACATTTGTAGGTGGATCATCAGTGTTAGAGCTAAAATTAGCATGTTTAAAGTGATTTTCATGCTTCCAGGGGCCCAAAACACAAGATTTATGGAATGGTTAAAAGTGCATGAAAATGGCCAATTTACTCACTCTGAGTTCTCAAAAAGGGTTTCTTCACCCCGGGAAGTTAATTAAATACCATTTGGAGGCATTTAATGTTCGAGCAAAAACGGCTGATTTTCGACAAAAGAGATAACACCCCCCCATTACGTCATGCTTCAGAAATGTGGAAAATGGTCCGTTTTCAAATGTTTTATTTTTGAACGTCAGTTCACATTTGTAGGTGGATCATCAGTGTTAGAGCTAAAATTAGCATGTTTAAAGTGATTTTCATGCTTCCAGGGGCTCGGGAAGTTAATTAAATACCATTTGGAGGCATTTAATGTTCGAGCAAAAACGGCTGATTTTCGACAAAAGAGATAACACCCCCCCATTACGTCATGCTTCAGAAATGTGGAAAATGGTCCGTTTTCAAATGTTTTATTTTTGAACGTCAGTTCACATTTGTAGGTGGATCATCAGTGTTAGAGCTAAAATTAGCATGTTTAAAGTGATTTTCATGCTTCCAGGGGCCCAAAACACAAGATTTATGGAATGGTTAAAAGTGCATGAAAATGGCCAATTTACTCACTCTGAGTTCTCAAAAAGGGTTTCTTCACCCCGGGAAGTTAATTAAATACCATTTGGAGGCATTTAATGTTCGAGCAAAAACGGCTGATTTTCGACAAAAGAGATAACACCCCCCCATTACGTCATGCTTCAGAAATGTGGAAAATGGTCCGTTTTCAAATGTTTTATTTTTGAACGTCAGTTCACATTTGTAGGTGGATCATCAGTGTTAGAGCTAAAATTAGCATGTTTAAAGTGATTTTCATGCTTCCAGGGGCTCGGGAAATTAATTAAATACCATTTGGAGGCATTTAATGTTCGAGCAAAAACGGCTGATTTTCGACAAAAGAGATAACACCCCCCCATTACGTCATGCTTCAGAAATGTGGAAAATGGTCCGTTTTCAAATGTTTTATTTTTGAACGTCAGTTCACATTTGTAGGTGGATCATCAGTGTTAGAGCTAAAATTAGCATGTTTAACCACATGGCTGCTGGGCGTTTTCCCGCTGAGTGCTGGAATTTGTTGTTTTACTTTATTTCATGACGAGCTCAGCTCGTCATCAGCACACGACACCCGTGGGTGATGACGAGCTGAGCTCGTCATCAGCATCGAAAGGGTTAAAGTGATTTTCATGCTTCCAGGGGCCCAAAACACAAGATTTATGGAATGGTTAAAAGTGCATGAAAATGGCCAATTTACTCACTCTGAGTTCTCAAAAAGGGTTTCTTCACCCCGGGAAGTTAATTAAATACCATTTGGAGGCATTTAATGTTCGAGCAAAAACGGCTGATTTTCGACAAAAGAGATAACACCCCCCCATTACGTCATGCTTCAGAAATGTGGAAAATGGTCCGTTTTCAAATGTTTTATTTTTGAACGTCAGTTCACATTTGTACGTGGATCATCAGTGTTAGAGCTAAAATTAGCATGTTTAAAGTGATTTTCATGCTTCCAGGGGCTCGGGAAGTTAATTAAATACCATTTGGAGGCATTTAATGTTCGAGCAAAAACGGCTGATTTTCGACAAAAGAGATAACACCCCCCCATTACGTCATGCTTCAGAAATGTGGAAAATGGTCCGTTTTCAAATGTTTTATTTTTGAACGTCAGTTCACATTTGTAGGTGGATCATCAGTGTTAGAGCTAAAATTAGCATGTTTAAAGTGATTTTCATGCTTCCAGGGGCCCAAAACACAAGATTTATGGAATGGTTAAAAGTGCATGAAAATGGCCAATTTACTCACTCTGAGTTCTCAAAAAGGGTTTCTTCACCCCGGGAAGTTAATTAAATACCATTTGGAGGCATTTAATGTTCGAGCAAAAACGGCTGATTTTCGACAAAAGAGATAACACCCCCCCATTACGTCATGCTTCAGAAATGTGGAAAATGGTCCGTTTTCAAATGTTTTATTTTTGAATGTCAGTTCACATTTGTAGGTGGATCATCAGTGTTAGAGCTAAAATTAGCATGTTTAAAGTGATTTTCATGCTTCCAGGGGCTCGGGAAGTTAATTAAATACCATTTGGAGTCATTTAATGTTCGAGCAAAAACGGCTGATTTTCGACAAAAGAGATAACACCCCCCCATTACGTCATGCTTCAGAAATGTGGAAAATGGTCCGTTTTCAAATGTTTTATTTTTGAACGTCAGTTCACATTTGTAGGTGGATCATCAGTGTTAGAGCTAAAATTAGCATGTTTAAAGTGATTTTCATGCTTCCAGGGGCTCGGGAAGTTAATTAAATACCATTTGGAGGCATTTAATGTTCGAGCAAAAACGGCTGATTTTCGACAAAAGAGATAACACCCCCCCATTACGTCATGCTTCAGAAATGTGGAAAATGGTCCGTTTTCAAATGTTTTATTTTTGAACGTCAGTTCACATTTGTAGGTGGATCATCAGTGTTAGAGCTAAAATTAGCATGTTTAAAGTGATTTTCATGCTTCCAGGGGTCGGGAAGTTAATTAAATACCATTTGGAGGCATTTAATGTTCGAGCAAAAACGGCTGATTTTCGACAAAAGAGATAACACCCCCCCATTACGTCATGCTTCAGAAATGTGGAAAATGGTCCGTTTTCAAATGTTTTATTTTTGAACGTCAGTTCACATTTGTAGGTGGATCATCAGTGTTAGAGCTAAAATTAGCATGTTTAAAGTGATTTTCATGCTTCCAGGGGCCCAAAACACAAGATTTATGGAATGGTTAAAAGTGCATGAAAATGGCCAATTTACTCACTCTGAGTTCTCAAAAAGGGTTTCTTCACCCCGGGAAGTTAATTAAATACCATTTGGAGGCATTTAATGTTCGAGCAAAAACGGCTGATTTTCGACAAAAGAGATAACACCCCCCCATTACGTCATGCTTCAGAAATGTGGAAAATGGTCCGTTTTCAAATGTTTTATTTTTGAACGTCAGTTCACATTTGTAGGTGGATCATCAGTGTTAGAGCTAAAATTAGCATGTTTAAAGTGATTTTCATGCTTCCAGGGGCTCGGGAAGTTAATTAAATACCATTTGGAGGCATTTAATGTTCGAGCAAAAACGGCTGATTTTCGACAAAAGAGATAACACCCCCCCATTACGTCATGCTTCAGAAATGTGGAAAATGGTCCGTTTTCAAATGTTTTATTTTTGAACGTCAGTTCACATTTGTAGGTGGATCATCAGTGTTAGAGCTAAAATTAGCATGTTTAAAGTGATTTTCATGCTTCCAGGGGCCCAAAACACAAGATTTATGGAATGGTTAAAAGTGCATGAAAATGGCCAATTTACTCACTCTGAGTTCTCAAAAAGGGTTTCTTCACCCCGGGAAGTTAATTAAATACCATTTGGAGGCATTTAATGTTCGAGCAAAAACGGCTGATTTTCGACAAAAGAGATAACACCCCCCCATTACGTCATGCTTCAGAAATGTGGAAAATGGTCCGTTTTCAAATGTTTTATTTTTGAACGTCAGTTCACATTTGTAGGTGGATCATCAGTGTTAGAGCTAAAATTAGCATGTTTAAAGTGATTTTCATGCTTCCAGGGGCTCGGGAAATTAATTAAATACCATTTGGAGGCATTTAATGTTCGAGCAAAAACGGCTGATTTTCGACAAAAGAGATAACACCCCCCCATTACGTCATGCTTCAGAAATGTGGAAAATGGTCCGTTTTCAAATGTTTTATTTTTGAACGTCAGTTCACATTTGTAGGTGGATCATCAGTGTTAGAGCTAAAATTAGCATGTTTAAAGTGATTTTCATGCTTCCAGGGGCTCGGGAAGTTAATTAAATACCATTTGGAGGCATTTAATGTTCGAGCAAAAACGGCTGATTTTCGACAAAAGAGATAACACCCCCCCCTATTACGTCATGCTTCAGAAATGTGGAAAATGGTCCGTTTTCAAATGTTTTATTTTTGAACGTCAGTTCACATTTGTAGGTGGATCATCAGTGTTAGAGCTAAAATTAGCATGTTTAAAGTGATTTTCATGCTTCCAGGGGCCCAAAACACAAGATTTATGGAATGGTTAAAAGTGCATGAAAATGGCCAATTTACTCACTCTGAGTTCTCAAAAAGGGTTTCTTCACCCCGGGAAGTTAATTAAATACCATTTGGAGGCATTTAATGTTCGAGCAAAAACGGCTGATTTTCGACAAAAGAGATAACACCCCCCCATTACGTCATGCTTCAGAAATGTGGAAAATGGTCCGTTTTCAAATGTTTTATTTTTGAACGTCAGTTCACATTTGTAGGTGGATCATCAGTGTTAGAGCTAAAATTAGCATGTTTAAAGTGATTTTCATGCTTCCAGGGGCTCGGGAAGTTAATTAAATACCATTTGGAGGCATTTAATGTTCGAGCAAAAACGGCTGATTTTCGACAAAAGAGATAACACCCCCCCCATTACGTCATGCTTCAGAAATGTGGAAAATGGTCCGTTTTCAAATGTTTTATTTTTGAACGTCAGTTCACATTTGTAGGTGGATCATCAGTGTTAGAGCTAAAATTAGCATGTTTAAAGTGATTTTCATGCTTCCAGGGGCTCGGGAAGTTAATTAAATACCATTTGGAGGCATTTAATGTTCGAGCAAAAACGGCTGATTTTCGACAAAAGAGATAACACCCCCCCATTACGTCATGCTTCAGAAATGTGGAAAATGGTCCGTTTTCAAATGTTTTATTTTTGAACGTCAGTTCACATTTGTAGGTGGATCATCAGTGTTAGAGCTAAAATTAGCATGTTTAAAGTGATTTTCATGCTTCCAGGGGCCCAAAACACAAGATTTATGGAATGGTTAAAAGTGCATGAAAATGGCCAATTTACTCACTCTGAGTTCTCAAAAAGGGTTTCTTCACCCCGGGAAGTTAATTAAATACCATTTGGAGGCATTTAATGTTCGAGCAAAAACGGCTGATTTTCGACAAAAGAGATAACACCCCCCCATTACGTCATGCTTCAGAAATGTGGAAAATGGTCCGTTTTCAAATGTTTTATTTTTGAACGTCAGTTCACATTTGTAGGTGGATCATCAGTGTTAGAGCTAAAATTAGCATGTTTAAAGTGATTTTCATGCTTCCAGGGGCTCGGGAAGTTAATTAAATACCATTTGGAGGCATTTAATGTTCGAGCAAAAACGGCTGATTTTCGACAAAAGAGATAACACCCCCCCCATTACGTCATGCTTCAGAAATGTGGAAAATGGTCCGTTTTCAAATGTTTTATTTTTGAACGTCAGTTCACATTTGTAGGTGGATCATCAGTGTTAGAGCTAAAATTAGCATGTTTAAAGTGATTTTCATGCTTCCAGGGGCCCAAAACACAAGATTTATGGAATGGTTAAAAGTGCATGAAAATGGCCAATTTACTCACTCTGAGTTCTCAAAAAGGGTTTCTTCACCCCGGTAAGTTAATTAAATACCATTTGGAGGCATTTAATGTTCGAGCAAAAACGGCTGATTTTCGACAAAAGAGATAACACCCCCCCATTACGTCATGCTTCAGAAATGTGGAAAATGGTCCGTTTTCAAATGTTTTATTTTTGAACGTCAGTTCACATTTGTAGGTGGATCATCAGTGTTAGAGCTAAAATTAGCATGTTTAAAGTGATTTTCATGCTTCCAGGGGCTCGGGAAGTTAATTAAATACCATTTGGAGGCATTTAATGTTCGAGCAAAAACGGCTGATTTTCGACAAAAGAGATAACACCCCCCCATTACGTCATGCTTCAGAAATGTGGAAAATGGTCCGTTTTCAAATGTTTTATTTTTGAACGTCAGTTCACATTTGTAGGTGGATCATCAGTGTTAGAGCTAAAATTAGCATGTTTAAAGTGATTTTCATGCTTCCAGGGGCCCAAAACACAAGATTTATGGAATGGTTAAAAGTGCATGAAAATGGCCAATTTACTCACTCTGAGTTCTCAAAAAGGGTTTCTTCACCCCGGGAAGTTAAGTAAATACCATTTGGAGGCATTTAATGTTCGAGCAAAAACGGCTGATTTTCGACAAAAGAGATAACACCCCCCCATTACGTCATGCTTCAGAAATGTGGAAAATGGTCCGTTTTCAAATGTTTTATTTTTGAACGTCAGTTCACATTTGTAGGTGGATCATCAGTGTTAGAGCTAAAATTAGCATGTTTAAAGTGATTTTCATGCTTCCAGGGGCTCGGGAAGTTAATTAAATACCATTTGGAGGCATTTAATGTTCGAGCAAAAACGGCTGATTTTCGACAAAAGAGATAACACCCCCCCATTACGTCATGCTTCAGAAA
Source organism: Lissotriton vulgaris (assembly GCF_964263255.1). Lineage (NCBI taxonomy): Eukaryota > Metazoa > Chordata > Amphibia > Caudata > Salamandridae > Lissotriton > Lissotriton vulgaris. The sequence goes on from NW_028249415.1 coordinate 73,891, forward strand.
TGTGGAAAATGGTCCGTTTTCAAATGTTTTATTTTTGAACGTCAGTTCACATTTGTAGGTGGATCATCAGTGTTAGAGCTAAAATTAGCATGTTTAAAGTGATTTTCATGCTTCCAGGGGCCCAAAACACAAGATTTATGGAATGGTCAAAAGTGCATGAAAATGGCCAATTTACTCACTCTGAGTTCTCAAAAAGGGTTTCTTCACCCCGGGAAGTTAATTAAATACCATTTGGAGGCATTTAATGTTCGAGCAAAAACGGCTGATTTTCGACAAAAGAGATAACCCCCCCATTACGTCATGCTTCAGAAATGTGGAAAATGGTCCGTTTTCAAATGTTTTATTTTTGAACGTCAGTTCACATTTGTAGGTGGATCATCAGTGTTAGAGCTAAAATTAGCATGTTTAAAGTGATTTTCATGCTTCCAGGGGCTCGGGAAGTTAATTAAATACCATTTGGAGGCATTTAATGTTCGAGCAAAAACGGCTGATTTTCGACAAAAGAGATAACACCCCCCCATTACGTCATGCTTCAGAAATGTGGAAAATGGTCCGTTTTCAAATGTTTTATTTTTGAACGTCAGTTCACATTTGTAGGTGGATCATCAGTGTTAGAGCTAAAATTAGCATGTTTAAAGTGATTTTCATGCTTCCAGGGGCCCAAAACACAAGATTTATGGAATGGTTAAAAGTGCATGAAAATGGCCAATTTACTCACTCTGAGTTCTCAAAAAGGGTTTCTTCACCCCGGGAAGTTAATTAAATACCATTTGGAGGCATTTAATGTTCGAGCAAAAACGGCTGATTTTCGACAAAAGAGATAACACCCCCCCATTACGTCATGCTTCAGAAATGTGGAAAATGGTCCGTTTTCAAATGTTTTATTTTTGAACGTCAGTTCACATTTGTAGGTGGATCATCAGTGTTAGAGCTAAAATTAGCATGTTTAAAGTGATTTTCATGCTTCCAGGGGCCCAAAACACAAGATTTATGGAATGGTTAAAAGTGCATGAAAATGGCCAATTTACTCACTCTGAGTTCTCAAAAAGGGTTTCTTCACCCCGGGAAGTTAATTAAATACCATTTGGAGGCATTTAATGTTCGAGCAAAAACAGCTGATTTTCGACAAAAGAGATAACACCCCCCCATTACGTCATGCTTCAGAAATGTGGAAAATGGTCCGTTTTCAAATGTTTTATTTTTGAACGTCAGTTCACATTTGTAGGTGGATCATCAGTGTTAGAGCTAAAATTAGCATGTTTAAAGTGATTTTCATGCTTCTTGGGGCCCAAAACACAAGATTTATGGAATGGTTAAAAGTGCATGAAAATGGCCAATTTACTCACTCTGAGTTCTCAAAAAGGGTTTCTTCACCCCGGGAAGTTAATTAAATACCATTTGGAGGCATTTAATGTTAGAGCAAAAACGGCTGATTTTCAACAAAAGAGATAACACCCCCCATTACGTCATGCTTCAGAAATGTGGAAAATGGTCCGTTTTCAAATGTTTTATTTTTGAACGTCAGTTCACATTTGTAGGTGGATCATCAGTGTTAGAGCTAAAATTAGCATGTTTAAAGTGATTTTCATGCTTCCAGGGGCTCGGGAAGTTAATTAAATACAATTTGGAGGCATTTAATGTTCGAGCAAAAACGGCTGATTTTCGACAAAAGAGATAACACCCCCCCATTACGTCATGCTTCAGAAATGTGGAAAATGGTCCGTTTTCAAATGTTTTATTTTTGAACGTCAGTTCACATTTGTAGGTGGATCATCAGTGTTAGAGCTAAAATTAGCATGTTTAAAGTGATTTTCATGCTTCCAGGGGCCCAAAACACAAGATTTATGGAATGGTTAAAAGTGCATGAAAATGGCCAATTTACTCACTCTGAGTTCTCAAAAAGGGTTTCTTCACCCCGGGAAGTTAATTAAATACCATTTGGAGGCATTTAATGTTCGAGCAAAAACGGCTGATTTTCGACAAAAGAGATAACACCCCCCCATTACGTCATGCTTCAGAAATGTGGAAAATGGTCCGTTTTCAAATGTTTTATTTTTGAACGTCAGTTCACATTTGTACGTGGATCATCAGTGTTAGAGCTAAAATTAGCATGTTTAAAGTGATTTTCATGCTTCCAGGGGCTCGGGAAGTTAATTAAATACCATTTGGAGGCATTTAATGTTCGAGCAAAAACGGCTGATTTTCGACAAAAGAGATAACACCCCCCCATTACGTCATGCTTCAGAAATGTGGAAAATGGTCCGTTTTCAAATGTTTTATTTTTGAACGTCAGTTCACATTTGTAGGTGGATCATCAGTGTTAGAGCTAAAATTAGCATGTTTAAAGTGATTTTCATGCTTCCAGGGGCCCAAAACACAAGATTTATGGAATGGTTAAAAGTGCATGAAAATGGCCAATTTACTCACTCTGAGTTCTCAAAAAGGGTTTCTTCACCCCGGGAAGTTAATTAAATACCATTTGGAGGCATTTAATGTTCGAGCAAAAACGGCTGATTTTCGACAAAAGAGATAACACCCCCCCATTACGTCATGCTTCAGAAATGTGGAAAATGGTCCGTTTTCAAATGTTTTATTTTTGAATGTCAGTTCACATTTGTAGGTGGATCATCAGTGTTAGAGCTAAAATTAGCATGTTTAAAGTGATTTTCATGCTTCCAGGGGCTCGGGAAGTTAATTAAATACCATTTGGAGTCATTTAATGTTCGAGCAAAAACGGCTGATTTTCGACAAAAGAGATAACACCCCCCCATTACGTCATGCTTCAGAAATGTGGAAAATGGTCCGTTTTCAAATGTTTTATTTTTGAACGTCAGTTCACATTTGTAGGTGGATCATCAGTGTTAGAGCTAAAATTAGCATGTTTAAAGTGATTTTCATGCTTCCAGGGGCTCGGGAAGTTAATTAAATACCATTTGGAGGCATTTAATGTTCGAGCAAAAACGGCTGATTTTCGACAAAAGAGATAACACCCCCCCATTACGTCATGCTTCAGAAATGTGGAAAATGGTCCGTTTTCAAATGTTTTATTTTTGAACGTCAGTTCACATTTGTAGGTGGATCATCAGTGTTAGAGCTAAAATTAGCATGTTTAAAGTGATTTTCATGCTTCCAGGGGTCGGGAAGTTAATTAAATACCATTTGGAGGCATTTAATGTTCGAGCAAAAACGGCTGATTTTCGACAAAAGAGATAACACCCCCCCATTACGTCATGCTTCAGAAATGTGGAAAATGGTCCGTTTTCAAATGTTTTATTTTTGAACGTCAGTTCACATTTGTAGGTGGATCATCAGTGTTAGAGCTAAAATTAGCATGTTTAAAGTGATTTTCATGCTTCCAGGGGCCCAAAACACAAGATTTATGGAATGGTTAAAAGTGCATGAAAATGGCCAATTTACTCACTCTGAGTTCTCAAAAAGGGTTTCTTCACCCCGGGAAGTTAATTAAATACCATTTGGAGGCATTTAATGTTCGAGCAAAAACGGCTGATTTTCGACAAAAGAGATAACACCCCCCCATTACGTCATGCTTCAGAAATGTGGAAAATGGTCCGTTTTCAAATGTTTTATTTTTGAACGTCAGTTCACATTTGTAGGTGGATCATCAGTGTTAGAGCTAAAATTAGCATGTTTAAAGTGATTTTCATGCTTCCAGGGGCTCGGGAAGTTAATTAAATACCATTTGGAGGCATTTAATGTTCGAGCAAAAACGGCTGATTTTCGACAAAAGAGATAACACCCCCCCATTACGTCATGCTTCAGAAATGTGGAAAATGGTCCGTTTTCAAATGTTTTATTTTTGAACGTCAGTTCACATTTGTAGGTGGATCATCAGTGTTAGAGCTAAAATTAGCATGTTTAAAGTGATTTTCATGCTTCCAGGGGCCCAAAACACAAGATTTATGGAATGGTTAAAAGTGCATGAAAATGGCCAATTTACTCACTCTGAGTTCTCAAAAAGGGTTTCTTCACCCCGGGAAGTTAATTAAATACCATTTGGAGGCATTTAATGTTCGAGCAAAAACGGCTGATTTTCGACAAAAGAGATAACACCCCCCCATTACGTCATGCTTCAGAAATGTGGAAAATGGTCCGTTTTCAAATGTTTTATTTTTGAACGTCAGTTCACATTTGTAGGTGGATCATCAGTGTTAGAGCTAAAATTAGCATGTTTAAAGTGATTTTCATGCTTCCAGGGGCTCGGGAAATTAATTAAATACCATTTGGAGGCATTTAATGTTCGAGCAAAAACGGCTGATTTTCGACAAAAGAGATAACACCCCCCCATTACGTCATGCTTCAGAAATGTGGAAAATGGTCCGTTTTCAAATGTTTTATTTTTGAACGTCAGTTCACATTTGTAGGTGGATCATCAGTGTTAGAGCTAAAATTAGCATGTTTAACCACATGGCTGCTGGGCGTTTTCCCGCTGAGTGCTGGAATTTGTTGTTTTACTTTATTTCATGACGAGCTCAGCTCGTCATCAGCACACGACACCCGTGGGTGATGACGAGCTGAGCTCGTCATCAGCATCGAAAGGGTTAAAGTGATTTTCATGCTTCCAGGGGCCCAAAACACAAGATTTATGGAATGGTTAAAAGTGCATGAAAATGGCCAATTTACTCACTCTGAGTTCTCAAAAAGGGTTTCTTCACCCCGGGAAGTTAATTAAATACCATTTGGAGGCATTTAATGTTCGAGCAAAAACGGCTGATTTTCGACAAAAGAGATAACACCCCCCCATTACGTCATGCTTCAGAAATGTGGAAAATGGTCCGTTTTCAAATGTTTTATTTTTGAACGTCAGTTCACATTTGTACGTGGATCATCAGTGTTAGAGCTAAAATTAGCATGTTTAAAGTGATTTTCATGCTTCCAGGGGCTCGGGAAGTTAATTAAATACCATTTGGAGGCATTTAATGTTCGAGCAAAAACGGCTGATTTTCGACAAAAGAGATAACACCCCCCCATTACGTCATGCTTCAGAAATGTGGAAAATGGTCCGTTTTCAAATGTTTTATTTTTGAACGTCAGTTCACATTTGTAGGTGGATCATCAGTGTTAGAGCTAAAATTAGCATGTTTAAAGTGATTTTCATGCTTCCAGGGGCCCAAAACACAAGATTTATGGAATGGTTAAAAGTGCATGAAAATGGCCAATTTACTCACTCTGAGTTCTCAAAAAGGGTTTCTTCACCCCGGGAAGTTAATTAAATACCATTTGGAGGCATTTAATGTTCGAGCAAAAACGGCTGATTTTCGACAAAAGAGATAACACCCCCCCATTACGTCATGCTTCAGAAATGTGGAAAATGGTCCGTTTTCAAATGTTTTATTTTTGAATGTCAGTTCACATTTGTAGGTGGATCATCAGTGTTAGAGCTAAAATTAGCATGTTTAAAGTGATTTTCATGCTTCCAGGGGCTCGGGAAGTTAATTAAATACCATTTGGAGTCATTTAATGTTCGAGCAAAAACGGCTGATTTTCGACAAAAGAGATAACACCCCCCCATTACGTCATGCTTCAGAAATGTGGAAAATGGTCCGTTTTCAAATGTTTTATTTTTGAACGTCAGTTCACATTTGTAGGTGGATCATCAGTGTTAGAGCTAAAATTAGCATGTTTAAAGTGATTTTCATGCTTCCAGGGGCTCGGGAAGTTAATTAAATACCATTTGGAGGCATTTAATGTTCGAGCAAAAACGGCTGATTTTCGACAAAAGAGATAACACCCCCCCATTACGTCATGCTTCAGAAATGTGGAAAATGGTCCGTTTTCAAATGTTTTATTTTTGAACGTCAGTTCACATTTGTAGGTGGATCATCAGTGTTAGAGCTAAAATTAGCATGTTTAAAGTGATTTTCATGCTTCCAGGGGTCGGGAAGTTAATTAAATACCATTTGGAGGCATTTAATGTTCGAGCAAAAACGGCTGATTTTCGACAAAAGAGATAACACCCCCCCATTACGTCATGCTTCAGAAATGTGGAAAATGGTCCGTTTTCAAATGTTTTATTTTTGAACGTCAGTTCACATTTGTAGGTGGATCATCAGTGTTAGAGCTAAAATTAGCATGTTTAAAGTGATTTTCATGCTTCCAGGGGCCCAAAACACAAGATTTATGGAATGGTTAAAAGTGCATGAAAATGGCCAATTTACTCACTCTGAGTTCTCAAAAAGGGTTTCTTCACCCCGGGAAGTTAATTAAATACCATTTGGAGGCATTTAATGTTCGAGCAAAAACGGCTGATTTTCGACAAAAGAGATAACACCCCCCCATTACGTCATGCTTCAGAAATGTGGAAAATGGTCCGTTTTCAAATGTTTTATTTTTGAACGTCAGTTCACATTTGTAGGTGGATCATCAGTGTTAGAGCTAAAATTAGCATGTTTAAAGTGATTTTCATGCTTCCAGGGGCTCGGGAAGTTAATTAAATACCATTTGGAGGCATTTAATGTTCGAGCAAAAACGGCTGATTTTCGACAAAAGAGATAACACCCCCCCATTACGTCATGCTTCAGAAATGTGGAAAATGGTCCGTTTTCAAATGTTTTATTTTTGAACGTCAGTTCACATTTGTAGGTGGATCATCAGTGTTAGAGCTAAAATTAGCATGTTTAAAGTGATTTTCATGCTTCCAGGGGCCCAAAACACAAGATTTATGGAATGGTTAAAAGTGCATGAAAATGGCCAATTTACTCACTCTGAGTTCTCAAAAAGGGTTTCTTCACCCCGGGAAGTTAATTAAATACCATTTGGAGGCATTTAATGTTCGAGCAAAAACGGCTGATTTTCGACAAAAGAGATAACACCCCCCCATTACGTCATGCTTCAGAAATGTGGAAAATGGTCCGTTTTCAAATGTTTTATTTTTGAACGTCAGTTCACATTTGTAGGTGGATCATCAGTGTTAGAGCTAAAATTAGCATGTTTAAAGTGATTTTCATGCTTCCAGGGGCTCGGGAAATTAATTAAATACCATTTGGAGGCATTTAATGTTCGAGCAAAACGGCTGATTTTCGACAAAAGAGATAACACCCCCCCATTACGTCATGCTTCAGAAATGTGGAAAATGGTCCGTTTTCAAATGTTTTATTTTTGAACGTCAGTTCACATTTGTAGGTGGATCATCAGTGTTAGAGCTAAAATTAGCATGTTTAAAGTGATTTTCATGCTTCCAGGGGCTCGGGAAGTTAATTAAATACCATTTGGAGGCATTTAATGTTCGAGCAAAAACGGCTGATTTTCGACAAAGAGATAACACCCCCCCCTATTACGTCATGCTTCAGAAATGTGGAAAATGGTCCGTTTTCAAATGTTTTATTTTTGAACGTCAGTTCACATTTGTAGGTGGATCATCAGTGTTAGAGCTAAATTAGCATGTTTAAAGTGATTTTCATGCTTCCAGGGGCCCAAAACACAAGATTTATGGAATGGTTAAAAGTGCATGAAAATGGCCAATTTACTCACTCTGAGTTCTCAAAAAGGGTTTCTTCACCCCGGGAAGTTAATTAAATACCATTTGGAGGCATTTAATGTTCGAGCAAAAACGGCTGATTTTCGACAAAAGAGATAACACCCCCCCATTACGTCATGCTTCAGAAATGTGGAAAATGGTCCGTTTTCAAATGTTTTATTTTTGAACGTCAGTTCACATTTGTAGGTGGATCATCAGTGTTAGAGCTAAAATTAGCATGTTTAAAGTGATTTTCATGCTTCCCAGGGGCTCGGGAAGTTAATTAAATACCATTTGGAGGCATTTAATGTTCGAGCAAAAACGGCTGATTTTCGACAAAAGAGATAACCACCCCCCCCATTACGTCATGCTTCAGAAATGTGGAAATGGTCCGTTTTCAAATGTTTTATTTTTGAACGTCAGTTCACATTTGTAGGTGGATCATCAGTGTTAGAGCTAAAATTAGCATGTTTAAAGTGATTTTCATGCTTCCAGGGGCTCGGGAAGTTAATTAAATACCATTTGGAGCATTTAATGTTCGAGCAAAAACGGCTGATTTTCGACAAAAGAGATAACACCCCCCCATTACGTCATGCTTCAGAATGTGGAAAATGGTCCGTTTTCAAATGTTTTATTTTGAACGTCAGTTCACATTTGTAGGTGGATCATCAGTGTTAGAGCTAAATTAGCATGTTTAAAGTGATTTTCATGCTTCCAGGGGCCCAAAACACAAGATTTATGGAATGGTTAAAAGTGCATGAAAATGGCCAATTTACTCACTCTGAGTTCTCAAAAAGGGTTTCTTCACCCCGGGAAGTTAATTAAATACCATTTGGAGGCATTTAATGTTCGAGCAAAAACGGCTGATTTTCGACAAAAGAGATAACACCCCCCCATTACGTCATGCTTCAGAAATGTGGAAAATGGTCCGTTTTCAAATGTTTATTTTGAACGTCAGTTCACATTTGTAGGTGGATCATCAGTGTTAGAGCTAAAATTAGCATGTTTAAAGTGATTTTCATGCTTCCAGGGGCTCGGGAAGTTAATTAAATACCATTTGGAGGCATTTAATGTTCGAGCAAAAACGGCTGATTTTCGACAAAAGAGATAACACCCCCCCCATTACGTCATGCTTCAGAAATGTGGAAAATGGTCCGTTTTCAAATGTTTTATTTTTGAACGTCAGTTCACATTTGTAGGTGGATCATCAGTGTTAGAGCTAAAATTAGCATGTTTAAAGTGATTTTCATGCTTCCAGGGGCCCAAAACACAAGATTTATGGAATGGTTAAAAGTGCATGAAAATGGCCAATTTACTCACTCTGAGTTCTCAAAAAGGGTTTCTTCACCCCGGTAAGTTAATTAAATACCATTTGGAGGCATTTAATGTTAGAGCAAAACGGCTGATTTTCGACAAAAGAGATAACACCCCCCCATTACGTCATGCTTCAGAAATGTGGAAAATGGTCCGTTTTCAAATGTTTTATTTTGAACGTCAGTTCACATTTGTAGGTGGATCATCAGTGTTAGAGCTAAAATTAGCATGTTTAAAGTGATTTTCATGCTTCCAGGGGCTCGGGAAGTTAATTAAATACCATTTGGAGGCATTTAATGTTCGAGCAAAACGGCTGATTTTCGACAAAAGAGATAACACCCCCCATTACGTCATGCTTCAGAAATGTGGAAAATGGTCCGTTTTCAAATGTTTTATTTTTGAACGTCAGTTCACATTTGTAGGTGGATCATCAGTGTTAGAGCTAAAATTAGCATGTTTAAAGTGATTTTCATGCTTCCAGGGGCCCAAAACACAAGATTTATGGAATGGTTAAAAGTGCATGAAAATGGCCAATTTACTCACTCTGAGTTCTCAAAAAGGGTTTCTTCACCCCGGGAAGTTAAGTAAATACCATTTGGAGCATTTAATGTTCGAGCAAAACGGCTGATTTTCGACAAAAGAGATAACACCCCCCCATTACGTCATGCTTCAGAAATGTGGAAAATGGTCCGTTTTCAAATGTTTTATTTTTGAACGTCAGTTCACATTTGTAGGTGGATCATCAGTGTTAGAGCTAAAATTAGCATGTTTAAAGTGATTTTCATGCTTCCAGGGGCTCGGGAAGTTAATTAAATACCATTTGGAGGCATTTAATGTTCGAGCAAAAACGGCTGATTTTCGACAAAAGAGATAACACCCCCCCATTACGTCATGCTTCAGAAATGTGGAAAATGGTCCGTTTTCAAATGTTTTATTTTTGAACGTCAGTTCACATTTGTAGGTGGATCATCAGTGTTAGAGCTAAAATTAGCATGTTTAAAGTGATTTTCATGCTTCCAGGGGCCCAAAACACAAGATTTATGGAATGGTCAAAAGTGCATGAAAATGGCCAATTTACTCACTCTGAGTTCTCAAAAAGGGTTTCTTCACCCGGGAAGTTAATTAAATACCATTTGGAGGCATTTAATGTTCGAGCAAAAACGGCTGATTTTCGACAAAAGAGATACCCCCCCATTACGTCATGCTTCAGAAATGTGGAAAATGGTCCGTTTTCAAATGTTTTATTTTGAACGTCAGTTCACATTTGTAGGTGGATCATCAGTGTTAGAGCTAAAATTAGCATGTTTAAAGTGATTTTCATGCTTCCAGGGGCTCGGGAAGTTAATTAAATACCATTTGGAGGCATTTAATGTTCGAGCAAAAACGGCTGATTTTCGACAAAAGAGATAACACCCCCCCATTACGTCATGCTTCAGAAATGTGGAAAATGGTCCGTTTTCAAATGTTTTATTTTTGAACGTCAGTTCACATTTGTAGGTGGATCATCAGTGTTAGAGCTAAAATTAGCATGTTTAAAGTGATTTTCATGCTTCCAGGGGCCCAAAACACAAGATTTATGGAATGGTAAAAGTGCATGAAAATGGCCAATTTACTCACTCTGAGTTCTCAAAAAGGTTTCTTCACCCCGGGAAGTTAATTAAATACCATTTGGAGGCATTTAATGTTCGAGCAAAAACGGCTGATTTTCGACAAAGAGATAACACCCCCCCATTACGTCAT
>NW_028249416.1:0-10000 GCF_964263255.1 Lissotriton vulgaris
TACATCTTTTTTTCCCTCTGTTGCCTCCTCCACTTTACCCATAGTAAACATCAAAACGAAAGTCACTGAACCCAACCCACACGAAAGAGAACATGTTCAATCTAGTCTTCTCCACAATGCAGACTACACCCTGCCCCAGTTTCCATCTATTTTAAAGCACACACTTGCCGTGGTCAATCAAAACCCTTCACAGCTCCTTCAATGAGAGCGTCAGGTACCTTTTATGAAGAGGGTAAGCCAAATGATTACTAGAGTGGTAACAAGTGTGATGAAGGACTTAAATGGCTGAGATGAACGCAATGGGGGGAGTGAGTTTAGCTAGTATATGTCAGTGCAAAGTGAATGAAATGAACAAGGGGATGGGGGGGGATCCAGGGGGGCTGTTAGGTAAGCAAGGCATGCACAGGGTAGCCGAGGCAAGCACATGGCAGATGAGCCTTGCACTGGATGGGTCAGGTAAGAACTGAGTGAATGCAGTTAGAAGGATGGGCCAGATAAGGCAGGTTGAGAAAATCAAACATAATGGTTCAGTGCAGAGTGGAAGAGCCAAGCACAGATTGCAGTATGCAAGCAAAGGTTGGCAAGGCAAATACAGGGTGGATGAATCAAGTACAGGGGCGAACATGGTGATCTAGATGATTACCGGTCGAGTAAAGCAAGTAATCTCGTTCTGTGGAAGAGGCATCAGGGGCGCAACTAGGTCTTAATTTCGGGGGGGGCTAACATGGCAAATGAAGGGGCGTGGCTAATGTTAAAAAAAATGGGGCGGGGCTAAAATGGTAGATAATCGGGATCGATTAATGCTCAGGTCAAGCGGAGAAAACGTGATGAATTCTGCATTTGAAACTGGACAACAATTAGAGCACACATTTGTGTTAATTTGATGCATTTATGTCCTATTGTCTTATGAAAAAGGAACAGAATGTACTGAATTAAAAGACCAATTTAATATATTTTACTACAAAGCACTTTAGGAACACAATATAACCAATTTTCACAATGCCATTTCAAGGCGACGACCCTTTTTCGCCAGTTTGTCAACAATTGCTTCTATAGGAGGACAATGTGCTTGTGAAACGTTTATCATTGCAAGTCCAAAACCCATACCCACACTGAACCCTAAAATTACCCCTGGTACCCCAAAACCCATACCCACCCTGAACCCCAAAGTTACCCCCTTGGCACACCAAAACCCATACCCGCCCTGAACCCTAAAATTTCCCCAGGCACCCAAAAACCCATACCCACCCTGAACGCTAAAATTACCCCTGGCACCCCAAAACCCATACCCATGCTAAACCCTCATATTACTGCTTGCCCCCCAAAATCCATTACCACCCGAACCTCCAAATTACACCCTTGGCACCCCAAAACCCATAACCACCGAACCCTAAAACTACCCCCTCGCACCCCAAAACCCATTACCACCCTGAACCCTGAAATCATCCCCCTAGAACCCCAACCCCCATACCCGCGCTGATCCCTGAAATTACACCCTTGCCCCCCAAAACCATACCCACCCTGAACCCTAAATTTACCTCTGGCACCCCAAAACCCATACCCGTACTGATCCCTAAAATTACAACCTTGCCCCCTCAAATCCATTACCACCCTGAACCACAAAATTACCCCCTGGCACCGCAAAACCCATGCCCACCCTGAACCCTAAAATCACCCCCCTGGAGCCATAAAAAACTCATACCTGCGCTGATCCCTAAAATTACACCCTTGCCCCCCAAAACCCATACCCACCCTGAACCTTAAAATTACCCCTGGCACCCCAAAACCCATACCCATACTGAACATTAAATTCCCCCCTGGCACCCCAAAACCCATACCCATCCTGAACCCTAAAATTACCCCTGGCACACCAAAACACATACCTACGCTGAACCCTAAAATTACCCCCTGGCACCCAAAACCCATTACCACCCTGAACCCTAAAATTAACCCCCGGCACCCCAAAACCCATACCCTCCCTGAACCCTAAAATTGCCCCCCTGACACCTGATAAACCCACACCCACCATGAAACCTAAAATGCTCCCCCTCCCACCCTAAACCCCATACCCGCACTGAGTCCTAAAATTAACCCCATGGCACCCCAAAAACCATTACCACCCTAAACCCTAAAATTACCCCCAACACCCCAAAACCCACACCTGCCCTGAACTCAAATATTACCCCTAGCACACCAAAACACATACCCACGCTGAACCCTAAAATTAACCCCCTCACACCCTAAAACCCATACCGCCCTGAACCCTAAAATTAACCCTATGGCACCCCAAAACCCATTATTTCCCTGAACCCTAAAGTTACCCCCTAGCACCCCAAATCCCATACCGACCCCAAACCCTAAAATTACCCCTGGAACCCCAAAAACCATGCCCTCCCTGAACCCTAAAATTACCCCTGGCACCTGAAAACCCATACCCATTCTGTTCCCTAAAATTATCACTGGCACCCCAAAACCCATACCCACCCCAAACCCTAAAATTACCCCTGGCATCCCAAAACCCATTACCACCCTGAACCCTAAAATCACCACCCTGGAACCTTAAAATTGCCCCTGGCACCCCAAAACCCATACCCACGCTGAACCCTAAAATTAACCCCATGGCACCCCAAAACCCATACCCACCCTGAACCTGAAAATGACCCCTGGCACCCCAAAACCCATACCCATGCTGAACCATAAATTCCCCCCTGGCACCCCATAACCCATACCCATCCTGAACCATAAATTCTCCCCTGGCACCCCATAACCCATACCCACCCTGAACCCTAAAATTGCCCCCTGACACCCCAAAACCCATACCTGCCTTGAACCCTAAAATTACCCCTGGCACACCAAAACCCAAACCCCCCTTGTCCATAAAATTACCCCCCTGGAACCCCAAAACCCATACCCACTCAGAACCCTAAAATTACCCACTGGCACCCCGATCTGTAACCCACCCTGAACGCTAAAATTGCCCCCTGGCACACTAAAACCCACACCCACCCTGAACCCTAAAGTTACCCACTAGCACCCCAAAAAATGAACACTACAAACTTACACTACATGTGCATAATGTAAACGAGCAATGTAAGCAGCTTTTCTGTTAAGAGTCTGTGACACTACTTTGTAGTGATTGCCACTTCTTCCTCGGTAAGTGGGTCCTCATCTTCCTGTCAGTGAACTTTTGTGGAGAGTCGAGGGCTCCTGTCTATTTATTAGGATCTGAGGAGACCAGGTCAGAAAGACAACTTTAAGAGCGTACACTTCTCTAAGGCTCCTCTTTAATTCTATATACCAAGGGGCTTACTCTTGTAGTACTCCTGGCAAAAGTAGGACAGCAATACTCCTTGCTCACATTTGGGATGTAGGAGTACGTAAACGAGAAAGTCACATGTACACGTAGCAAAATCTTTATGAATTGAGTCCTACATTACCACTGCCACCACGACAGCAAAAATAAAGGTGTTTTCTAATTAACTCTAGAAAAGCACTTGCAAGTAATCCTTCGAGTGACATATTTATTGATAATATTAGATTATGTTTTTGCTATATAAATTACATTTATTGAGCTAAATGCATACGTTCGTAGTGGGCTTTATTCTACGAAATTCAGGGAATCGTTCACTTTCTCTTGATAGCTTGGTTCATATTACTGTAACCTGAAATAAACTTCTGATTTACAAGATATTTTAAGGCTGTCCATTAGAGGAGTGCACACCAAAGTTTTCAACGCTCAAAGAGGGAAAAAAAAACCGTTATTGGATTGTGCATTTAAAAAATGCTCCTGAGGAGAAAATCAAAAATTGGTACACTTGCCCCCAATTTCTGCTGGCGTCATAGCCCAGGGTTTTGCTGTCTGTCCACTTGTATGGAATACACATTTATACAAGTGCGCAGACAGCACACCCTGGGCTATGATGCCAGCAGGAATTCCTTTACAAAGGAAAAGCGTCACCTGCACTGGCCAGCCCTTTCCCCCTGCTGTGCACATCTTCACACCCCATGCTGAACACATCAAGTGCTTAGGTGAAATCCCTGCCTTCAGGCAAGGATTTCACCTCAGCGCCACTCTAAAGGAAAACAAGAGGTGGGGGCTGGGGGTTCACTCAGTGAAACTGTTTGAGGCTGGCTGTCTGGCTCGGGCTGCTGGGCCTCTCAGAAGGCATAATAAATATCATTCTCGGATCGGATGCGCAGCCTTCTTGCATCGTTTCAGTGCGTGTCATCTTAGCCCGGGCAGAGGAGGCGACGGGGGAGGGCTGAAGCCCGGTGAGCCCAATGGGTGTTGCGCGCCTGAGAGGCATGCATGGCTTGCATTAGGTAAGAACAGGTGTATGACATTACCACACGTGGTTTTTACCACGCATGTTTTTTACATCGCAGTTTTCTCCATAAATACCATTACCACACTTTTACACTCACTTACATTAACATTACAGTTACCACGCAAACGACTAGCACGCGCACTTTCACCACGCATACTCATTACCGGAGTTTCACTCACAGAGTAACACTGCCACCTACTGATGAACTAAATATATATGCCTGTTTAATAATTCTAGTAAATAAATAAACTTCTCACAAAATACTTACCAAATACTCAACTTGGAATTAATACATTTTGCAGTCCTCAGATCAGTGTAGGGTGACCAACCGTCCGTAAATTTCACGGACAGTCCGTAATTTCGGCCGTCTGTCCGTTGTCCGTGAAGGATCCTTTAACGGACGCCATTTGTCCGTAATTTTAACCGGGCACAGCTTCCACCCACCTCCCGTCTTAACTCCGAGGCTGTTCCAAAGCTCAGATACCCAGCAGCATTGGAGAGGCACAGCGGGATGGCCTCACACCTCCAGCCCTTGATGAGCTGTTAAGAGGTGCTCGAAGGTGACAGAGGGAGGGGCTGTGGCTTCAGGAGCAGGGGCTCCTATTCAGATGCAAACAGCCCTGAATGCGTCTCTGCAATTTAGAGGGGCCGCCGCCTCACACATTCCCTTTCTGCCAGGGCCCCAAACATCCTAGAACCGGCCCTGATTGCAGCACTGGTTCTCTTCACAGAGCGGGTCTTCAAACATGCAGCCTATAATGTAATAAAGTAAAGAAATGGCACAATCGCACCCACACTGATTAACAAAGTATATAGAACAATCAGTTAAATCAGTTCTCTTGGAGTATCTCCTTTACGTACTGTACATCACAGAGGGGGCTGGCAAAACTAACATTTTGGACAGGGAGCCGCTCTTCTCGTTGTCTTGTCCAGGAGGGGGTGAGGAGCCCGACCCCACCCAGGAAGAGACCAAGATGATACTAGAATACTGCATGCCCACCCCTGTGCCCACTCTGGTGGATCCTGTTCCCCCTCCTATGATCGCTCCTGCCACCCCAGTGATGGCTCCTGTGCCCCCATGTGATGGCTCCTATCCCCCCCCCCCCGCTGTGATGGCTCCTGTCCCCCCCTGTGGTGGCTCCTGTCCCCCTCCTGTGGTGGATCCTGTCTCTGCCCTGGGTGACTTCTGCCTCACTCCTGGAAAGGCTCCTGCAGCGAGGGTGAAGTTCTTGATGGGCCTCTTCTCAGAAAGGCTCAGCTCAAAATTAATATGAAAAGGTGGGCGAGTGAGTAAGTGAAGGGATGGGTGGATAGCTGGATAAATTAGTGAAAGGGTGAGTGGATGAATGAAAGATTGAATTGAAAGATAATGAGAGAGGATGGATGGATTGATGGAGTGGAAGGATGGAAGAGAGAAAAGGTAAATAGCTGGATGTATGGGTGGAAGCGCCTTGAGACCCTCCCGGGTGAGTAGCACGCTTTATAAATGCCTTGATTGATTGATTGATTGATTGATTGAAGGGTAGCTGGATGGGTAAAAGGGTGGATGGATGAGTGAAAGCGTGGATGATGAGTGAGTTGATGGATGAGTGAAATGATAGATGATTGATGAACTGATAAGTGCAAGGGTGAATGGATGGACAGATGAGCGAAAGGGTGGATGCAAGGACGGATGAGTGAGTGAAAGGGAGGGTAGATGGACAAAAGGATGAATAGATGAGTGAAGGAGTGAAAGGATAAATGGATGAGTGAAAGGATGGATGCTTGATAGGGTTAATGGATGGATTCATGAGTGGATGAGTAGATGGGTGGGTGGATTGATGGAAGTAAGGATTGCTAAGTGAAAGGGTCGATGGAGAGAGAAAGGGAGGATGGATAGATGACTGAAAGGATGGATGGTTGGAAGGATGAGTGACTGGGTGGATGGATAGTAAGTGAAAGGATGGCTGGATGGGTGAAAGGGTAAATGGCTGGATGGATGAGTGAATGAATGGATGGATGGGTAGAAGAGAGGATGGATGAGTGTACAGATGGATAGGGTGAAAGGGTGGATGGATGGATGATGGATGAGTGAAAGGATGAAGGAAGGGATGGATGAGTGAAATGATAGATGGACGGATACATGATGAATAGGTTTGCAAACGGTTGAATATGTTTGGATATGGCTGGGCTTACTTATATACTATTGCGCGACCTCTGATGTGTCTTTAAAACTTATCCAATTGTACTGAAGTTTTGTCCTGAATTTTGACCTACTGTCCTGAATTTTGACCCTTTGTCCTGAATTTTTACAGTCACCGTCCTGAATTTGCACCCATAACAGTTGGTCACCCTAGATCAGTGGCGTAGGTGGACGTTTTGCTGCCCGTGGTGGCCGGGTGGTTTGCCGCCCGTGACGGCTGAAGGTAAGAAGTGGGGGTGGCAATGGTCCCTGCCTTTACCACCCTACGACAGCCGCAGGCAAGAGGGGAGGGTGTTAAAACCAAAACTTATGCCACCTGGGGCGGACCGCCCCCTCTTGCTACACCTCTGCCTCAGATACTTCTTGGCTCATCCAAAAAACACACAATTTTTAGGGCGAGGCCTCCGCCACTGCCGCAGGCAGTGGGAGGAGTCCGATTCCCTCTTGTAAGGAGCAGAAAAGCGCTTGTAAAATGCCACACATTCCATTCTTTTTTTGCCATCTGGATGGCAATTGGGCCTCGCATGCCTGTCTTTTTAGAAGACAGCACGCAATAGGCCATTTGATGTAGAGTTGGTTCACTTCCTGGCATATTCTGTTCGTGCACGAGCAGCAGAAGGCATATATCTTCAATTATCTCGTAGTCAAGGACGAGATAATTGAAAACATATGCCTGCAGTGGCGTGCCGCGCGAGGCCGAGGCTTTTTTTTTTAATGATGTGCGTTCACAGGCAGCTTCGGGGAGGTGCGATTGAAGTGCAAAACCAAAGCACACATATCTGATGCAAGGCCTGAAGCAGGGATCGCTGCTGCCACGTGGCAGTCTTTGCACTGCAAACAACCACAGAACGAACAGAGAGGAGGTAGATGACTGCAAACCTTCTCAAGACATTCAGGTGACAGCAAGTTATATGATTCCCTCATGAAGAGCTCTCGCATAAGCTGAATGACCGGTGCACTGACCTGCTGCTTGTACACTGAGCTCTGTCCCTTGCTGCTTTCATGGAGACGGTGCGGAGGGGAAGGCTGAAAGGCATTATGAGTGCAGCTGACCCCGCCTTGTGCTACTCACACACAGGGCCATGAAGAGAAGGATTCAGGGCTCAGAAGCATCTGCAGCAGAACTGTCCAAATGTGCCCAAACCCCCAAGTGTAGTGTGAGCGAGTGAAGCATGCATTTAAGGTAGAGCGGGGAAAGGTTAGTTCGGTATCTTGTCCTGGAAAGGAGCTTCCCTAGGTTTAGTAACAGGTCACACAATGGTCACCAAACAGATAACAGAAGTGATGAATGCATTGTATTGTAATTGGTTTTGTGTGTAGTGTTTACTACCCCTGAAAAGCTCTACACCGTGTGTAGCATGCTACTGAGGAGCTTAAGGCGAGTGATTGCAGTCTGGTGAAAATAAACATAATTTTTTTTATTTTCATACATTGCTAGCAACAAAGAAAGCCACATATATAAATGCTAAAATGATTTTGGGTATTATTTGGGGAAAAGCTCCTTTATATCTTAATACTTGAGCTTTTTAAAAAATAACAAAAAACTTCAGAACTGCTGATTGACTGCAGTGGCCAGTCAGCCATATGAAAGCCATCTTTCATGATTTCGAGGACCTGCTTATTTCAGAAAGTCCTCATTGTGTAAGGCAGAGGCATTGTGGACATGGGCAGGAAAAACAAACCGCATCCGTGTGCAGAAAAAAAAAACTCCCTGCTGGTCAGGGTTGCTGACTTTTTTTTGTTTTGAAGAAAAAAACGACTTTAAGGGTTTCTTTCTGCAAAGGAAATTGATAATGAAGACTGGCCAGGGCAGCTAGCTGGCATTTGAGTTTTGCTAAAAGTGCAACCATTGTACCTTGTATGTCATAGTATGGGCATCTGTCTTTCAATGGAGGGTATAGCCTCAGTCAACCTGGAAGGCTGGCGGACTCATCACATCAACTCTTTCAGAAATTTCCTTTATTGAAGTTTGCAATACTAGAAGTAAAACCTTTCAAAATACACTTTTCATGTAAGAGGCAACCATACACAGCACAAAAGGGGCCATGTTCGAATTGTATCGAAGTCTGTGAAATACTGTTTAGGGGGTTTCCAGAAAATAGAAACTCTTGGTCGTGAAAGGTTGGGTTTTGGGAATTAAAATGTTGTGATGATTCATTATGTTAGGTCTAAGCTGATTATTGCATACGGTCGGTCGGTCACATCATCCACCTTTCATTCCACCAGGCAGAACAGATCATTGAAATGATTGCACTAACAACAAAAATATATTATTGTTTCAATTCCAACCTTGACTCCTGTGATGTCTTCTTTAGGTGAAGAAGCTCTCCATGAATACCTCAAGACTAAAGCTGTAACAGTGGAATACTAAGTCAACACTCCAATATGCACATTGTCTTTCACAGACCATGATCGAGATCATTGAGATTTTTATTTCACTCCAGTCAGCGCCTAACATGATCCCCGGGATTTTGTTGCCTGAAAAACATGCAGCAGTGGTGAATCGGACTGCAGAATGGATTGACAGTGAGTGCAGAGTGACAGTGAGTGCAGAGTGACAGCGAGTGCAGAGTGACAGCGAGTGCAGAGTGACAGCGAGTGCAGAGTGACAGCGAGTGCAGAGTGACAGCGAGTGACAGTAAGTGCCGAGTGACAGTGAGTGCAGAGTGACAGTGAGTGACAGTGAGTGCAGAGTGACAGCAGAGTGACAGTGAGTGCAGAGTGACAGTGAGTGCAGAGTGACAGTGAGTGCAGAGTGACAGTGAGTGACAGTGAGTGCAGAGTGACAGTGAGTGCAGAGTGACAGTGAGTGCAGAGTGACAGTGAGTGACAGTGAGTGCAGAGTGACAGTGAGTGACAGTGAGTGCAGAGTGACAGCAGAGTGACAGTGAGTGCAGAGTGACAGTGAGTGACAGTGAGTGCAGAGTGACAGTGAGTGCAGAGTGACAGTGAGTGCAGAGTGACAGTGAGTGACAGTGAGTGACAGTGAGTGCAGAGTGACAGTGAGTGCTGAGTGACAGTGAGTGACAGTGAGTGCAGAGTGGCAGTGAGTGACAGTGAGTGCAGAGTGACAGTGAGTGCAGAGTGACAGTGAGTGCAGTGACGAGTGACAGTGAGTGCAGAGTGACAGTGAGTGCAGAGTGACAGTGAGTGCAGAGTGACAGTGAACGCAGAGTGCAGTGAGTGCAGAGTGCCAGTGAGTGACAGTAAGTGCAGAGTGACAGTAAGTGCAGAGTGACAGTGAGTGACAGTGAGCGCAGAGTGACAGTGAGCGCAAAGTGACAGTGAGTGCTGAGTGACAGTGAGTGCTGAGTGACAGTAAGTGCAGAGTGACAGTGAGTGCAGAGTGACAGTGAGTGCAGAGTGACAGTGAGTGCAGAGTGACAGTGAGTGACAGTGAGTGACAGTGAGTGCAGAGTGGCAGTGAGTGACAGTGAGTGCAGAGTGACAGTGAGTGCAGTGACGAGTGACAGTAAGTGCAGAGTGACAG